>NC_081407.1:580280676-580535694 GCF_030272615.1 Cryptomeria japonica | reverse complement strand
TCTGTAGTTTTCCAAATCTGAGAACAATCGCTTGGAGGTATGTATAGTTGATTGACTCAATTTTCATACAATCTCATAAAATTTAGAGATATGTAGGATAGGGCCTAAAATAGCCCACATGATTGACTCAATATTGGTCTAACACAATGATAAATAGAAAAGCACAGAATACAATCTTAGGTTGGAAAGTAGACACCATTCAATGAGGCCCTTACAATAAAATACCAAAACAAAATGAACAGATAGAGAGTCTGGCAACACTAGCTCCACTCCATGACACACACTTCTCGGCCATGCCAATCTCTCTTGCCCCGAAGATCCGAAGATCTTATAGCCAAGGGATTTCTATATGATAGTGTAAGGTACATGAAGGGTATCTATGGGGTATGATCTGCATTGCCGAAATCACTGAATGTAGTATTTTTGGCAACTAAATTGGTTCGTAGTATTAGGTTTCAAGGGATCCTAATCCAATGACAAATTCTTAGAGAAAGCCACTTAAAACTTTAGTTGAGCTTATCAGTGTAGGGAATGCCCCCACAAACATCGAATTCACTCAACAATCTAGCCGTCTGACCAGTATACTTATATAGCGGCTCAAAAAATCCACTCAAGAGTACGCTGGGAGAGATGATATCCCCAATGTATCCCAATTCGAAGTACCTCTATGGGGTAATGAAATCCCCAGTCAAAGACACCACTCACTACGTAGAATAAAATAAAAATTGGATGTCATTGTCACCTTCCTCTTTTCTCCCAAGACCCCGAAGGCGGGTGGAAAGTTGGTTAATGCAATAGTAGGTCCACCCCAAACACGATAAAAATTATTTACCTTAAGAAAAAAGAAAAATGATTTAATCTAATACAAATTGATTCACGTTCATTTTATAGCCCAAATTTAGGTGTTGAATATGCATGTGCATGTCCATTTTGAACATCAACTCGAAATATGAAGGCATACATTTCAATTTTAACCATTTGTTAATTTTAAGCACCAAAAGACAAAGTGTGAGATACATGCATGTCAATTTTAGCCCATGTTCATTTTAAGCACCAAACAACGAAGTGTGAGATTATCCATGCATGTGCATTTTAATTGTTGTTGACTTTAAGCACCAAAAGATGAAGTGTTAGATGTTGCATGCATCTGATCTAATCCTTTCAGTAAATCTGCCATAGGCTATAAACAAGAGATTAGTTGTAAAATCAAACCAACAGATTACAAAAACTCAAAATTTGACAAAAGCAAATGCGTGACAATACCTATTCGATTGTGTGATACTTATAGACCGAATGCGTGAACCTGACAAAGCATATGCGTAATTCTGAAAAACTGAATGCATAATGAGAATAGATCAATTGCGTAATAATAATAGGTCAATTACATGACAGATAGGCAGACAACAAAAAATAAAAAAATAAAAAAAAATAAAAGAAAACTAAACCCGATCAGCAACCTGCAAAACCAACTGTGAGGCCCTAGCCAAATCTCTCATCATCCATTCAATATTGATTAGATTATATTTAACTTGATAAGAAAGAAATAAGTTGTTATATCTATCAAAGGCCAATTGTTCTTTCGAATCTTGTATCTTCTTTTCTGCTTGGAGAACCTTTTGATAGCGTTTGGCTTCTCTTCTTTGTTCTTTCGTCCTTCTTGCACCTGAAATCTTGAACTGTACCTTTCTTGCCATAAATTGTTATAATCAAATCATGAAATAGAAGTAATCTATTTCTTGATTAACCCAATTTTAGACATAATTAGACAGATTAAATAACAGATAGAATAAAAAATTAAACAAAAATTTTCCCTGCAAATGCATGATCTAGAAAGCGCGATTGCATGACCTGGAAAGGGCTATTGCGTAACCCTGTTCGAGTGAATGCGTGACCCCGAGGGGTCAAATGTGTGGTGTTGTATATGTGATTGCATGATGATGTAAGCACGATTGCATGACGGAAAACTTGTTCTCAAAATCTGTGCAAAATTTGTTATAAAAAAATGCAAAAATCCCAAAGACGTGCAAAAATTACACAAAGAACAAAGAAGGTAAATTAGTTGTTTATTCACATCGGGTTCACCAAAATGACGTATGTAGAATTCATCTTTAAAAAAAATATTAAATATCAATTAGAAGCAAAGGGAAATCACGAATCCCTATCTAATCAAAGAATCTTAACAAACTAACAATGAAATATCACAATCAAGCAAATAGGAATTAAAATAATTCAAATCAAACTCCCTATTCCAAGATTGCATATAGCTTCCATTTCTCTTCTCTTCTCTGTGGTATGATGGCTCTCGAATATTGCGCTGGTAACCTGCAAGTGACACAAAGATTCAAAGTTCATGATTGTTAAAAATGGAGATTGAACGCTCAATTTATAGATTTTTGGAGAAGATTGATTGAAAGGTGGAACATAATGATCAAGAGGTGGAACTCAAGTGAGATCACATGTTGATTGATAGTTGAACTATTGACTTGGAGGTGAAACAAAATAGATTGAATAGATTAATTGAGTCAACTAATTGAGAAAAAGTTGACTGAAAGAAGAAAAAGGATGATTGTAGGAAATTAAGAAGATGACAAAGAAAGCTTAATTTAGAAAAAAGCTAACTGAAAGATGGAAATAGAGATTGGAGAGATAATGATTTAATTAATTAATTGATTTAATTAATTAATTTAGCATGTGCTTTCATTTTAACTTAGATTTTCAATGTAATCTTTGCATGAGATTTTAATTCAAATAATTGAATTTATTTTAATTCAATTTAGCATTTGAATATATTTAGAACTTGACTTTGATTTTCAATTTGGTTTTTGAAATCATGCACATGTATTTTAATTTGGAAGAAATTAGAAGAATTAATTAGTTAATTAAATAATTTAAAGAAACTATTTAATTATTTACAAATGGAATTTAATTAAATAATAAAGATTTTCTAATTGAAAGGATTAAATTACAATTAATTAAATAATAAATATTTAATTAATATTTAGAAGAGGGTTGAATGATTAGATGATTAGAGGTAGAAATTGAAAGTTAACTTATTTAAATAATAACGATTATTTAAATTGGGGAATTAATTAGAATTAATTAAATAATAAATATTTAGAAAATGGTTAAAATGATTAAATGATGATGGAAATAGAAAATAGAATAATTAGTAAGATGGCAAGGAAATATGAATTTAGAAGAATATGATTAATTAACTTAATTAAATAATTAAAGAATTATTTAATCAATTAGGGGAATAATTAGTACATGATCAATGGGACATTTTTAGGTGTCTACACTATCAAGTATAATTTTTTGATGGAGAAGGTAATGAAGTCAATTTGGTTTGAGAAATCATTTGAGTGTTTTAGAGATAGATTGGGAGTTTTTACCCCTCCGGTAGAGGCTTGAGTGATGTTGATTGCCATTAGTCTGGTATGCATTATCAAAATTATCACTCATTCCAGATTGATGTGTTGGTGCTACTACTTAGGGGGAGTAGTGAGCTGTGTGTTTCAGAGAATTTATGATTTTTCTTTGATGTTAATGTCAGATTTATGGAATTGATGTCGAAGGGGAAGAGATATATATATGTGAAAAAGAGAGATTAACAATGATATCAGTCAAAGGGGAAGGAACAAAATTTTAGATTGATTTCATCCCATTGGAGGAGTTTGGTTCAGATCTATGGATGGTTAATTGGTACAATGATATTTGGTTATGAACTTCATTGTCGTATCATTTGGGGAGATTGTTGGATGTCTTCCTTTGGGGGAGACTTGTTTGACATTTCTTGGTACTTGGATGATTTTCACATCGAGTGTTTCCATCAATGCCAAAGGGGGAGATTGTTGACAATTCGGAGGAATTGATTATGTGTTGCATTGATTTTTGTCATTGATGTCAACACTAGTTGTTTTTCTATCTACCGCATTCCAGTAGTGTGGTTGAATTGTGATGAACATATCGGGGATATCTTTCAGCTTGTGGAAATGGTTTGGTTTGGTTATCCATGTGTTCCTGATGTGTATCACATTCCGTTGGTTCAAGATTTGATGATCTAGATGCTATCATTTGTTCTAGTAAGCCTTTTGGTTACCGGTAAGGGTTTTATAGGTAGAGGTTTTCTTAAGATCTTGTGATGAATCCGATAAGTGGTGTTGGTGCATCTTCTAGAAGGTTATCAGAATGTTGATGGTTATCTTGTTCATGCTCCAGTTGATTGGTGGTTTTTAATTTAGCACTGGACCTATTTTATTCTATGTTATCTTGCTAGGTTATGGACTAGTTTATGTAATGTGTTGGTTGATGCTCTGATGCATCACCGGTAGGATTTATTATTTGGTTAATGTTGTTTTAGTCTTAGGCTGACTTGGTTTATCATTGGTTTACGATATTATGTAATGGATCTATTGTATTATCTTTTAGGAGGCCAACCTAATTGTTTAGGTTCTGAGTTGGTATAAATATGATGTAAGATATCTTTGTAGATCATGATATGTGGATTATAAGATTATCTATATACTAATAATGTTGTAATCTTATGTAGAGATTTTGATCGATCATAGGTGATCGAATTTGGTTTGTGTAATAGGTTTAATACCTCTGATATTTAGCTTAACCAAAACTATATTCAGGCATAGGAGATGCTATTCTTGCAGTTCAATCTTCATTCCAGATTATAGTTCGATGTTTTGTGTAGTTAGTGAGGCTCCTTTTGCAATGAGCAGTGTGCTATAGGTTGCTAGCCTTCTTGCATGTGTAGGCCCCTTATTGTAATATTTATTCATCTGATCAGTGGATAGATATTATGGGTCTCCAATCCCACCGTGGTTTTTCCTCTTTGAGGCTTTTCACATATAAATTTGTGGTGTTATGTTGTTCATCTATGTGGTTGCATTGTTGCTTATGGCTATATGCTTTTATGTTTAACGATTGCTAATAAGGTTAAATTTATTCATTCTGGTAGAACACTAATTCAAACCCCCTCTCAGTGTTCCTGGATCCCAACAATAATCTATGGTGATATCAAAACTAGGTTTTCTCTCCACATCTACATAACAAGAAATCTCATCCACTCCATTTCTTTCATTCATCCCATTTCACCCATTTATCTTGGAGACTCTAATTTATTCATTCACTCCCTCTTCATCATCTTCATATTTTCATTATCTAGTCCTCCTATCCATTTTGACAACACACCCGTGTTCTTAGAACCCACATGTCCTCTCGAGGGGGCATACCACTACCTTTTCATCATCCTTCCTCATTTCACCTATGACTAGGGCATCATTCTACTCATCCTTATTCTTTCCATCCACTATGTTTTATTCTTCTTTGATAAACCATCACTTCATGACGCTATATCAAAGAGGGTCAAAATTTAGACACTTAAAATTAATTAAATTAATATTTAATTAATTTAAGCCTCACACCATAATGAACCAGTTTAATAATGTTAATTCACTTCTTCTTATGTTAATTAAATCAAATTTTATCAATCTTATCACTATAGTCCAATAACTAATTTATCAATAAATTAATTATTTCCTCAATCTTCTAAAGTCACCTCAACCATTATTTCTACTAAAACCCACTTAATTAATTTTAATTAATTAACCTAGCTCAAGTGATTCCTACAAATCACTTTTCCTAATGTCCACTTAGCCTAATTAATTTTTCTAGAAGCATGCTTATCATTATCCTCCAATTTCATATTCCTCCACTCATTATCTGTGCTCATGTTACATCCTCCTAACTTTTTCACTTGCACTCTAATCTCTCATTAACCCACCTAATCAATCCCCATAATAATTTGCACATCCCTATTCACCTTGATACTTTCAAATAAATTCGAATTCTTTGAATCTCCCCATGCATCCTCTTCCCAAGGAATTTTTAAGTCATTTATCCATTTAGTCTTCCCAAACATCCTCTCTTTTTGGAATTTTTAATTCCTTCTTCCTTCCCCCAAGGATTTTAATATTCCTTTTTCTATTCCCAATGTACTTGGGATCCCTCCCCATGTACATTGAGAGGTGTGGAGATAAGAAATAACTTTATGGTATATCTCTTAAATCTCACACCTTGACCTCTCAATCCATTTGCTCCCTCTCAAATCGACCTCAACCCTTCATCCCAAAATCAGTCTTGGCCCTTTATTTTGACCTCCTCCAATCTATAAATTAGAGTCTTTGTTGTTCACCAAAAGTGATAACCCAAGAACACTTGCAATTGATCTATGAAGTAGCCAATTCAATCTATGAAGAACCTCAGGGCTTGGACAACATGACAAGGATATGAATCCTTCTACTCTTTAGGCTCTGCAAAATATAGGTGGGTATATCTTTGAGGCTTAGAATTAAACCTATTACACATCTATGACAGCATCAACATAAACAGATAGATCTCACCAGGGCTCTAAAACAAGTAGTTTATTGCAGATGGGCTAGATCTACACATAAAACTCAACTATGCTTGAGCATAAGATAGATGAAACATTTCAAAACATAACATAAACTAAAGATATTCTGATTGGATTTTAAATTGGTTTCAAAACCCCCTTAATTGCAAGATCAGTGCCTTATCAAACAGCAACAGAGTCATACATCAAACTATAGATGAAAACTTACTACAGATCCATCTTAATTCTTAAGTATTCCTGCATTTAATGCCTTGCATAAATACATTACTCAACTCATTCACATAAAATATCAAATCCAGAAACATTAACCTTGTTTTATTAATGTTTGCTCATAAAGTTTAAAATCTTCCTTCAAGATTACCCACAAACCAACATTACACTCACAGACACAGTTGCTCATGACCAACTTGATCCTCCTTAAGAATCAGATTTGAATAAAATGAGATTACATTTCAGAGATAAATTCTATATGAATTTGTGCATGCCTTACATACACAAGAACCTGCAACTAAGATCACCTATAGAAAAGAATTGAACTCCATTATTGAAAGGAAAGCTCTGCTCTATACAATTTTCAAGAATACTCAAAATTGGAAACCATGAAAAAATGGAGCCATTCTCCAAATTTTTGGAACCCTTACAAATGAGAAGAATTGAGAATAAGAAGAGGAGGGAAATATCAGATCTGTAATCAAAATTGCCAAGTGTCTATTTTCTCTAACTAAAATTCTTTACCTTCTTCTTTCCCATGGAAACTACTCTCAAAATATCCCAAATTGGTTAAAATTAACTACCTAGTCGGATTCCTCACTCTGAGAACTTTCCAAAAACATATAATACTTCATATTTTGGCCAAAAATACAACCCTGGGTGAATTAATCATTTATGTGTGCACATCATTTAAATTTTTCATTTATTCATATAGTTTGAACTATATAATTAACATGCATTTAACTTTGATTTTTGCTCTGATTGTGCCCTAATGCCTTGCCACATGGCAGCCTCCGATTGGTTCATAGGGTCTACTAGGTGCCACCTCAATTGACACCTCATCACCGCCATGTGTCTACTTGCTTGTCATCCACCTAGGTGCCACCTCTGCACCACATCATCACCACCGGGACGGGACCTACCTGCTGGACATCTGACTGTACCTACCACGTCATTGCCACCTGGCTTTTGCCATTTTTACATTTCGCCTTTCACCATTTTGCGGCCTCTAATGGGTGAGCATCTTGCCTTTACGAAGCAGCGCGGATCGTCCGATCTCCTGAAATCTGCATGATCTTTACCTCGGTGCATTTTCAGAAATGATTTTCGCCATTTCGTGGCCTCTAATGGGTGAGCACCTTGCCTTCGTGAAGCAGCGCGCTTCATCGGATCATCTCGGACTTGCTCACTGATTAAGTCGGCCCTCCTCTGTAAAATTCACTTGTCTGCCTCTGGAAGTGTGCCTGCGTGGGGTCCACCTGTCGCCATCTATCACTTCCTCAGATGCCTTGGGATCCATGCCCACGTGTGGGGTCCTCCTTGGGAGCTCAATGGGCACCGTCCATAAAAAGCGTTGATGGCTTTGACATTAAGCATTGGTGGAGATTTAGTTATAAATATCAAAATACCCCACTTCCCAGCAAATGTGGGATAATTCATTTTGCCTGAGACTTCATTTTGAAGCTTTTCCTGAGCTTTAATGGCATTTTCTGTGGCCTATTCACCATGCTACATAGAGAGGGAGGAGATGATAGCTGCACTTTGTCGTTGGAACTTCAAATTTCCGCACCATGCCAAAGGGGGGGCTCCAGCCTATAGATTGCATGTTGTTTCAAACTTGTTTATGCCCTCCAAACAACATACAACACAAATGGTCAAACTACTACTAATTTCATCGCACCACATGGATGTTGGCAAAGTCGCGAGAGATTGGCTTAGCACCATTCCACATGCACTTGCTAAGAAATTTCAAAGGCCTCTTTAGAAGCCATTGTGCCACTCACACTCCCAGTCAAAGACTGCTCACAAACCCACGCAGAAGGAAATATTTACATAGACTACTCTTAATTGCATTTGTTTTGCCATCGACCAGAGGCTTTCACATGAGGGAGGAGACACAAGGCATAGAAAACACCACACTCAGGGAGGGGAATACTTGATTGGTCTTGTTGAATGCTTCAACTTCACACATACCCCCTCCACTGTCCACGCATTTTCTTTTGTTCATTGTTTGGAAGATTTCACCAATGTCTTTTATCATGCCACGCACAACAAGGAGAGAATGGGAGGGGAGGGTGCTGATTGCATTTGATTTCTCTACAGTTTTTATTTATTTTTAAAAAAAAATACTTTATGCCCCCTTTTAAAACTCCAATTTCAGTCTTTCACCATCCACGCAGAGGGAGAGTTAGGTAGCACATGAAGGAGTTTGTTGTGGGTTTTGTTTTCAATATGGTCCTTACCCACCACGCCATTGGAGATGAAGAGGCATGTGAGAGGTTTCAAACCGGACTTTACTACTTCCAGAACACTTGCTTGAGAACTTTATTTATCCCATAAACTCCAATGCCTTCTTCACATAGCAGGATAAGTAATGAAAAACAACAGAGGTATTTACGTGGGGGGGGGACCTCAATTATGCAAATTCTAGTAAATAGGCATACATAAAATTTCCAATTTTCACATCAAAGGCATACCATCATCGTCTTCTCTTCACAATGATTAGAATAACAAACATCTAGTCTAAAACTTTCTCTAGCATTATCATTAGTCAAAAGGGAGATTGCATGCCATGAAATAAGAGCAGCCCGCCACAAGACTTAATGCATAAGCCTGAGCTAGGTCGGGCCCCAAAGTGGGTCTGACTAAAAAAAAAATTTCGTTTTCATTCAACTGACCTTTGAAATGCTTCACGGACCTCAAACATATCTCTGCAAATGATCGACATCATCTTTGGATCATTAATCCACATTTTACAACTTTCTAAACACTTGCGCCACATTTTCGCATTTAATCGCGAAGACGTATTTTTCAAACCTATCAAAACACCTTTCTAGAGCTCGCCATCTGACAGGTGTGTACTCTGATATGCAAGAATGAAATCTACCAAACGGTTTCTCAAGATGAGTCCCGAGTGAAGAGATATTAATCGGCAAAAATGACCAACTGGCTTTGTCGACACTGTGGACCTGATGAAGTCAATGTTCTTGCAACACATGATGCCTTTCTCAAAAATATCAAACGACCTCCGTAGGCCCTTATATTTGAAATATAGGTACCTTGAAGTACATATCAAAACTTGGAAATCTTAGTTCGATCACAAGACTGACAGGATGCAAATGGTGCTCTCACAAAAATGGCTACATTACCTGATATAGCATTGAAAGTATGGATAACTGAAAACGATGGCTAAATGAAGCCTTTTGAAAACCGATCAAACGGATTGGCAGAGGCTTGAAATTTGAAACATAGCTTTTCATTTATATCAGCATTAACGTGTAAGAAACATTCTGACATGACGCTTACTGAGGCAACTTTTACACTTATGCAAAACGGGGTTCCGACTAGCTGTCAAAACGGGGACTACTCAAACCACACAAACTGCAAACGGATTTGGCTCTGAAAACTGAGCAAATGGATTTATTAGGACTTGAAAATTTGTAGGATGACTCACATTTATTCATACAATTTAATCCATTTTGAATTTCTCCATGACGATCAACAGGGAAAAAGATATAATCTCTCAAAGTAGGCTACTCAATAAAATCTGCATTTGTGCTTTAAATGCACTTTCAGCTCACCCCTCGAAATGGGTACCTAGTAAACTTATCCAAATTGAATTTTGAAAGTTGCACATCATTGAATAGACCAAATTAAAGGTGTAGAACATGTTTCCTGGGCCTTACCCTCTAAAAATCAACCAGCTCTATTTTACCCCCTATCTAATTAGGCCATTCAAACTGACTTATTTGGAAATGCAAAGCAAAAATTTGAATTGGGCCTCCAAACTTGACTCAAAATTAATGAGTCCCAATAGTGGCTCTGACTGGGGATGGTTGATTGCAAGATCAACACAAGAATATAGAATCAATGGTTAAGCAGACCTCCCAAAAACGGATCACTTCTCTTCTCATCTCATTTCAAAAAACAGGGCTTTCTTATTCTACCCAAACAACAGGGCATTTTATTGTAAACCACACAACTGAAAGCAAAGCAACTGTATAATATATACAAATATACTAAACTGATTATAAGCTGCTCCACTTTCCTCAATATTTACCTCTATCAAAAATCTGATTTTCATCTCTTGATGTCATGATCCAAACAAAGGCACCTTTCAATAACAACTGAGCATAACTTTTATAATCCACCTCTTTTGTCTCATCACTGTAACAGCTAGTGTGCTACCTTTTGTCTGATTTTGAACTTTACGATCACACACTATCTCAAAAAAGGTAAAACCATGAGACAACTCATTATAGAGGCATTCCCATAAGATACCATACATTTCACTATCCCAATCAATTCTACCATTTGCAAAGGCATCATCATGCTGAACATGAAAAAGAAAACACTCATTTTCAACATTACAATTCCTATCAGCACTCACCTTGTTATCATTTAAATTCATAGAATAAGGGGCATTAATAATCAACTGATGCAAACAAGGAACATACATGTTACAATCTAGACGTGACACTTCACTATGCTGATCACACCCCATACTATCCTTGTTTATCAAACTCAAAACCTCCACATTCTCAACATCCCATTCATGGAAAAGAATGCATACCTCCGGCTGAAGAAAATCCTTAGCTAACTCTTTCTCTTTCAAGCTTACATCCACCTAAAACACTTTCATTTGTGGTTTTAAATGATCATCACATAACCCATGCCTCTTACCTTCATCATGAAATAATTTTTTACAACCCATGCTATTGCTATTCGGAATTTCATCAGTATTATGGACTGGTTTATCATTTACAACATCTGGTTGATCAGTTATTTCTTCATACAAAGGGTTAGAAACAAAATGAAGAATCCCCTTATGAACATTATGACACTGAAGTGGCTGGTCCGTATCTATATCAACATTGAATAAAGCATTAGTAAAATTGCTAAAGACACCATCCATTCGATCATCATAATCATCTTCATCAAACAAAGAAGAAATTGAAACTTGGTTAGAACAATCCTCAGTGTTCCATGTTTCACATCCATAAGATTTTATCCTATGACCATCATTCTAAAAATCAAGATAATCATACTTATCTTGCCACAACTGATCTTCTTCACCAATAGAACACTCGTCATCAGCCAAAGAATGAAAATGAACATCGCTGCCATTTACTTCATCAGATGAACTTTCAGTGCATTCACTAAAATTTTCTATCATAAAACCATCTGTTAGATAAGCATGTTCATCAAGTGTACAAGCATCCAATTCATAGTCCTTTTCTGAAGAATCCTCTTCACCATGTTGCAGAAGGTCTTCATGAATAGCTCAAAGGCTCTCCAACATTTGAACCTTCTTGTCCACAACTTCAAGAGCTTTCCTAAGTTCTACAATCTTCTGGACTTGGATTGCACTTTGCTGTTCCATGTGAGATTATGTTAAAATTCCTCCATCCATGTGTGCTATATTTTCATTGCAATCATGTGCACCCTTGAAATTTTCTGAATTAACTTTGTGCATAACTTTCAAAACAGAAAGATTATCAACATGATTAGAAGAAGTGAAATCTGAAGTGAAATCTAAAAATAGATTTACTTCATCCTCAACACAATTGAGATTATCAATGTTTAAGTGAGCATCAACTATTGTTTGCACTAAACAATTCTGATTTTCATCATATTGCACACTTTCACTTGCACAAACAACAACACTTAGTAATCCCTCTGCATTTGGTATTTCAACATCAACTACATCCGCAGCATGTAAAAATTGATGGTCATCACCATCATTATTTTCATTAATATTATCCTAGAGAAATGCATGATTCACTTGGTAATTGGCAGCCACATAATCAACATAACCGGCATACAAATCAAATGGTACATATCCCTTGTATATATCAATCTCCATATCAACATTTTCACAACACTTCCCACCAATCATTCCATCATTACTGTGAGAGACAACCAGCATTAACAGTAGAGGTTCTTGACTCTCATTCAAATCTGAAACACATGCATCAACAAAGCCATTTGGAACTGTAGAGCTTGATGCACCTAGACAAGGAATGATTTGCTCATCTTCACATGGTATTTCACCATTGAAGGTATTTTGGCATGAAACAACAACAGACACAAATCTCTTTGAGATTCCAAACTTCAATTTATTTTCCATATCCCTAGCTGTGTTAAAGGCTTCATGCAGAGTCTTAGGTTCTTTGTTTCTCAGTAAGAAACTCATCTTCTCATCAAATGCACTCATATAAATATCAAGACATACTTTATCATCAAGTTTATACTTTTTGGAAATTTAAGACAAAACTTGTGAAAATCTGATATTAAATGTTGGTACCAATTCATCTTCCCTAATTTATATATAAGTGAATTCTTTTAGTGAATCATAATCACTCATTTTTTCATCAAATTGGTCTATGAAATCTAAAACTAGTTCTTCCCATGAGGAAATACCATCTGCCGGCAAAAAGGAGAACCAATCCCTTGCATCCTCCTTCAATGACTGAACAAACAACTTCATCCATACATCTTCCTGGCAAATTTCAAACTCTCCTATCAAATCTGAAAATCTTTTAACATGTTGACATGCTGATTCTGATTTCTTCCCATTGAAAATTGGCAAATACTTTCTAATTTCCATGGGTATGGGATTTGGGTAATCCAAAATACATTCAAAGTTTAGAGAAGCATAGTGCTTCATACCGAAACTCTTCCTATTACATGGTTGTTCTGGTTTACTAGGCATGGTCTTATGTGGATAACATTGGGGCTGAAAAAGTTCACTACACATTTATTCTTACTCCCACAAATGATTATACAATCTTGGATAAAAACTTCAAGCAAATATCCTTATACTGAAACTATTTCACAACATTGCTTGACACAAAGCTCCTCCTAAATTTGCATACTACGGAAGATCATATACATTGGATATTTTAGCAGCATAGATATGCAAATTAATTTTTTGTGATTCCTCTTTCCCTCTAGACTAGTGTTGTTCACTAAATGGGAAAACAACATTACACATTCTAATTTTCAGAACAAATATCTTTGCATTTGAAACCTCTGAAAATACCTGGAGTTTTGTAGCTGTAGGACTTGTAAATTAGAAGATTAATTTCAACTTTCAGCACAGTCTTTTATACAGAGTCGCCACCTCTTGCATAGAGGACATTTTGAACAGCAGAATGCCATTCAACATAGGTTTTAATTCTCTATTTCTCCTTCAATCTCACTGCAATAAACACTCTTCCAAGCTATTTAACACTGGTATGAACCATAGAGTTGCCACCCAAATAAGGAATTGGGGAAAAGTTTGCATACAGCTGCAAGCACTTGCTCACAACTCAGCAACATACATTCACTGTTACTCCTTCAAATAATTATGACATGAAACACATATCATTCTGCAGATCCAAAACAAGGAACATTCTCTAACATAAAATCAATTTCAAAACTCTATGCATACACAATGGACAGACTAGCTGGATATGAAATTGGGCAATTCTTATTCAGCAATTCCCCAGCAGAGTCGCCATTTTTGTTGTGGTGACTTGGATGAGATAATCTCAACATTATATGAAACAAATTTCTTAATGAGAGACTCTTTAACAATTCATTCACTCCCCAGCAGAGTCACCATTTTTGTTGTTCACCAAAAGTGATAACCCAAGAACACCTGCAATTGATCTATGAAGCAGCCAATTCAATCTATGAAGAACCTCAGGGCTTGGACAACATGACAAGGATATGAATCCTTCTACTCTTTAGGCTCTGTGAAACCTAGGTGGGTATAGCTTTGATGCTTAGAATTAAACCTATTACACATCTATGACAACATCAACATAAACAGATAGATCTCACCAGGGCTATAGAACAAGTAGTTTATTGCAGATGGGCTAGATCTACACATAAAACTCAACTATGCTTGAGCATGTGATAGATGAAACATTTCAAAACATAACATAAATTAAAGATATTCTGATTGGATTTTAAATTGGTTTTAGAACCCCCTTAATTGCAAGATCGGTGCCTTATCCAAGGGCAATAGAGTCATACATCAAACTATAGATGAAAACTTACTACAGATCCATCTTAATTCTTAAGTATTCCTGCATTTAATGCCTTGCATAAATACATTACTCAGCTAATCCACATAAACTATCAGATCCAGAAACATAAACCTTGTTTTATTAATGTTTGCTCACAGAGTTTAAAATCTTCCTTGAAGATTACCCACAAACCAACATTACACTAATAGACACAGCTGCTCATGACCAACTTGATCCTCCTTAAGAATCAGATTTGAATAAAATGAGATTACATTTCAGAGACAAATTATGTATGAATTTGTGCATGCCTTACATACACAAGAACCTGCAACTAAGAACACCTATAGCAAAGAATTGAACTCCATTACTGAAAGGAAAGCCCTGCCTTGTACAATCTTCAAGAATACTCAAATTGGAAACCATGAAAAAATGGAGCCATTCTCCAAATTTCTAGAACCCTTACAAATGAGAAGAATTGAGAATAAGAAGAGGAGGGAAAGATCAGATCTGCAATCAAAATTGCCAAGTGTTTATTTTCTCTAATTGAAATTCTTTACCTTCTTCTTTCTCATGGAAACTTGTCTGGAAATATCCAAAATTGGTTAAAACTAACTACCTGATCAGATTCCCCACTCCGAGAACTTTCCAGAAACATATAATACTTCATATTTTGGCAAAAAATACAGCCCTGGGCAAATTAATCATTTATGTGTGCACATCATTTAAATTTTTCATTTATTCATATAGTTTGAACTATATAATTAACATGCATTTAACTTTGATTTTTGCTCTGATTGTGCCCTGATGCCTTGCCATGTGGCGGCCTCTGATTGGTTCACAGGGTCTGCTGGGCGCCACCTCAACTGACACCTCATCATCAGCATGTGTCCGCTTACTTGTCGTCCATCGAGGCGCCACCTCTGTGCCACATCATTGCCACCGGGATGGGACCTACCTGCTGGACATCTGACTGTACCTACCACGTCATCGCCACCTTGCTTTCACTATATTGCATTTCGCCTTTCGCCTTTTCGTGACCTCTAACGGGTGAGCATCTTGCCTTCGCGAAGCAGTGCAGATCGTCCGATCTCCTGAAACCTGCATGATCTTTACCTCACTGCATTTTCAGAAATGATTTTCGCCATTTCGTGGCCTCTAAAGGGTGATCACCTTGCCTTCATGAAGCAGTGCGCTTCGTCGGATCATCTCAAACTTTCTCACTGGTTAAGCCGACCCTCCTCTGCAAAATTCGCTTGTCTGCCTCTAAAGGCATGCCTACGTGGGGTCCACCTATCACCATCTATCACTTCCTCGGTCTCCTTGGGATCCATGCCCATGCGTGGGGTCCTCCTTGGGTGCTCAACAGGCATTGTCCGTAAAAACCCTTGATGGCTTTGACATTAATCATTGGTGGAGATTTAGTTATAAATATCAAAATACCCCACTTTCCAGCAAATGTGGGATAATTCATTTTGCTTGAGACTTCATTTTGAAGCTTTGCCTGAGCTTTAATGGCATTTTCTATTGTCTATTCACCATGCTACACAGAGAGGGAGGAGATGATAGCTGCACTTTGCCGTTGGAACTTCAAATTTCCACACCATGCCAAATGGGGGGCTCTAGCCTGTATATTGCATGTTGTTTCAAACTAGTTTATGCCCTCTAAACAACATACCACACAAATGGTCAAACTGCTGCTAATTTCATCACTCCACATGGATGTTGGCAAAGTCGCGAGAGATTGGCTTAGCACCATTCCACATGCACTTGTTGAGAAATTTCAAAGGCCTCTTCACAAGCAATTGTGCCACTCACAGTCGTAGTCAAAGACTGCTCAGAAACCCACGCAGAAGGAAATATTTACATAGATTGTTGTTAATTGCATTTGTTTTGCCATCCACCAGAGGCTTTCACGTGAGGGAGGAGACACAAGGCATAGAAAACACCACACTGAGGGAGGGGAATACTTGACTGGGCTTGCTGAATGCTTCAACTTCACACATACCCCCTCCAGTGTCCATGCATTTTCTTTTGTTCATTATTTGGAAGATTTCACCGGTGTCTTTTACCATGCCATGCACAGCAAGGAGAGAATGGGAGGGGAGGGTGCTGATTGCATTTGATTTCTCTGTAGTTTTCATTTGTTTTTAAAAAAATATACTTTATGCCCCCTTTCAAAACTCCAATTTCAGTCTTTCACCATCCACGCAGAGGGAGACTTGGGTAGCACATGAAGGAGTTTGTTGTGGGTTTTGTTTTCAATATTGTGCTCAGCCACCATGCCATTGGAGATGAAGAGGCATGTGAGAGGTTTCAAACCGGACTTTACTACTTCCAGAACACTTGCTTGAGAACTTTATTTATCCCATAAACTCCAATGCCTTCTTCACATAGCAGGATAAGTAATGAAAAACAACAGAGGTATTTACGTGGGGGGGGGACCTCAATTATGCAAATTCTAGTAAATAGGCATACATAAAATTTCCAATTTTCACATCAAAGGCATACCATCATCGTCTTCTCTTCACAATGATTAGAATAACAAACATCTAGTCTAAAACTTTCTCTAGCATTATCATTAGTCAAAAGGGAGATTGCATGCCATGAAATAAGAGTAGTTCGCCATAAGACTTAATGCATAAGCCTAAGCCAGGTCGGGCCCCAAAGTGGGTCCAACTAAAAAAAAATTTTGTTTTCATTCAACTGACCTTTGAAATGCTTCATAGACCTCAAACATATCTCTGGAAATGATCGACATCATTTTCGGATCATTAATCCGTATTTTACAACTTTCTAAACACTTGCGCCACATTTTCGCATTTAATCGCGAAGACGTATTTTTCAAACCTGTCAAAACACCTTTCTGGAGCTTGCCATTTGACAGGCATGTAGTTTGATATGCAAGCATGAAATCTACCAAACGGTTTCTGAAGATGAGTCCCAAGTGAAGAGATATTAATCATTGAAAATGACCAACTCGCTTTGTCGACACTATGGACCTAATGAAGTCAATGTTCTGGCAACACATAACGCCTTTCTCAAAAATATCAAACGACCTCCATAGGCCCTCAAATTTAAAATATAGGTACCTTGAAGTACATATTAAAACTTGGAAATCTCAGTTTGATCACAAGACTGACAAGATGCAAATGGTGCACTCACAAAAATGGCTACATTAACTGATATAGCACTAAAAGTACGGATAACTGAAAACGATGGCTAAATGAACCCTTTTGAAAACCGATCAAACGGATTGTCAGAGGCTTGAAATTTGAAACATAGATTTTCATTTATATCAGCATTATCTTGGAAGAAACATTCTGACATGACACTTACTGAGGCAACTTTTACACTTGTGCAAAGCAAGGTTCCGACTAGCTGTCAAAACAGGGACTAGTCAAACCACACAAACTGCAAATGGATTTGGCTCTGAAAACTGAGCAAATGGATTTATTAGGACTTTAAACTTTGCAGGATGACTCACATTTATGCATACAATTTAATCCATTTTGAATTTCTCCATGATGATCAACAGGGCAAAAGATATAATCACTCAAAGTAGGCTACTCAATAAAATCTGCATTTGTGCCTAAAATGTAGTTTGAGCTCACCCCTCGAAATGGGTACCTAGTAAACTTATCCAAATTGAATTCTGAAAGTTTCACGTCATTGAATACGCCAAATGAAAGGTGTAGAACATGTTTCCTGAGCCTTACCCTCTAAAAATCAATCGGCTCCATTTTACCCGCTATCTAATTAGGCCATTCAAATTGACTTATTTGGAAATTCAAAGAAAAAATTTGAATTGGGCCTCCAAACTTGACTCAAACTTAATGAGTCCCAACAGTCTCCTCTCCTCAGAAGTCATGCACTTTTCATACATTCATATGCTGGCCATTTCATCCCTTCATCCAGTTGTCATCTAATCTTATGCTATTAATTTGAAATCCAAAATAATCCATCATGCCATCATAATGCCCAAATCTTCTCTCATCTAATCCATATCCATCATCATCCAAATCTAATCCAGATCCAACCAATCTTGTTATGTGTGGAGAGAAATCCACATCCCAATCAAGGAGCTAATACAAACAAGTTAAGGAGGGGCACATCCTTGGTTTCACCAATAGCTCAATCAAAGGAACAAGAGAGAAATATCTCTTGCAAGGTATACGAAGCTTGGTTTATACTTTATTTGGTCGTTTATGCTTATTTGGGTTTAAACTAACCATCTAACCTTGCATTAGTTTTCGCTTGCTTCACAATGGATAATCATGTTTCTATTATCATTGTAAAGGACAAAACTCCATAAAGTTCTACCCAAAGGAGTAAAGTTATTTAAAAGGCTTTGGACCATCTTCCCCATTTTCCAAAAATGAAACCTCTGAATGTAATCTCACAACCTATCGAGGTAAAGTCACCTTGCAAGGTGTTTCACCTAAGACCACCACCTATTCGTTTCCAAAGAATGAGTATGACCCTGTAGATTAGTTATGAAGGATACCCACCCTCATTTCCATCCTTCAGCTTTTACGCATATCTCCTAAACATTTGCCAATTGTTTGGGGTTAGATTTAAAATCATCGTAATATCCATCCCTAAAAATTTCAAAAAAATTTGGTCGGACCATATGTGTTCCTGCCACGCTCCTCATTTTTTTTCCTGAAATTTCGGGAGACTGTTATGATTGTATTTACTAGCATAAATCAGGAAGATTGGCTGATTTTATTGATTTTTGAACCCTCTAGAATCTGAAATACCTTCAAAATTCAACATTTCAACTTTCAAGAAAATTTTTAGAATTAAGAGGTTATTTATTGTCTGCCCTGATTTTAAAAATTCTAATTTTAAAATTAAGTGGTATTCCCTTGGCCCTAATTTTAAAATTCTAATTTCCTTTTATTTTTGGAAATTGTGTCATCATTTCCCCCAACAAAGTTCAAATTGTGTAATCATCATTTCCTTGCATTTTGTATTATTCAATTTTGTAAACTTTTTTCTACAATTCAAAATTCAAATTTTCCCCCTAGTGCATGAGTTTTACCACTATTAGTCCTACCTATCCTATCCCTATTATACGAAGCATTAGAATTAAGGCCTCACAAGGTTTAATTACCGAGAAGATGAAGCCTAATTTGGGTGACTTCTTTAATGAGGATCATGCTAATTCTTCCCATCCTAATCATGTGCCTATTGATGGATCTCATAATGAAGAAGAAGCTTTAACTAGGGTTCCTTTAGATCAAATTTCTACATTGGACAATCAATTTGACAACTTTAAACAATGGATGTCCCAATAGTACCCTAATAGTGAAGCTCTTTCATTAATTGAAGGTCTTAAGTGTAGGCTTCAAAGTTATAATAATGGAATTGATATATTATGTGGCATTGCACATATTGTTCATTCTAATGTCATGCCTACCAAGAGTTGTGCTGAAACCCTAGGTTACTCACAACCTTCAACACAAGTCAATTCCTCTATTCCTTTGACTAATTCTATGACTAGCATTCCTACTTTCACATCTAACATTATGGGTACTTCTATCATCCCTACAACCATAGGTCATGGGGGCAATCCTTCTTCTTCGTTTAATCCTCCATTTTTACCTATGTCTTCCATGAGTATTCCTACTATTCCTCAACCAATTAGTGTGATACAAGGGGGCAATTCCTTCAACAACTTTATACCTCCTTTAAGTGTCCCTTTTCCTACCCAATCATCACCAATCCCTACCTATCATAATTTCCCACCACCTTATTCTCAGTCCATGTCTTCTTTCAACAACATCACACCACCTTCTCAATCACCTATGTCTAACATCAATTCTTCTACCGAAATGGCAATTAACAATCTTGCTCAAATTGTGTCTTCCTTACAACAACAAATTGCTTCTATGAGTCAATCTAAGTTTAGTGTGCCTACCTTTGATGTTGTGAGCCCACTTTCTCTTGATATTGTTAAATTCGTGCAACCTAAACATGTGGACATCCCTCAATTGGAACTTTATAATGGAAAAGTTGATGCTCTTACGCATGTCAAAACATTTCAAACCTTGTGTACCGATTTTGCTTATGATCAATGATTGCTTGCAAAACTGTTTACAAGAATAATACGAGATAAGGCCTTACAATGGTATTGCTCTTTGCTTTCTTATTCTATCACTTCCTTTCAACAACTAGGAAATGCTTTCATCCAACAATTTCAAAACAATATTAGTACTAAAATCACTTTGACTTATTTAATGGATTGTAAACAAGGTGTTAAAGAAAAAGTGACTGATTTCATTGGTAGATATAAGCACTTGTGTGCTCAAATTTATTTTCATGTACCTGATAATGATATTCAAATAATTTTCATTTCTAATTTACAAAAAGATATTAAGGAAAATCTTCTTTTGTCTAAGTTTACTTCCTTTTTGCAATTGTACGCAACACTCCACAATTATCAACTTGCAGTGAGTCAAATGAAGCAATTCACTCCTATGGCTCTGACTGATAAGGGGGAGAGTGTTCAACAACCATTTGCAAAGTTCAAACTAACAAAAACTTCATCAAGTTCAATAATACAATCAACAACAACCATGTGAATTCTACAACAGGTGTGCCTTCTATTTCTATTTTTTTTCAAAGAGAAAGACAATTTACTCATTTGAATGACTGTTTACATAGTAGTATGTCTCAGTTGTTACACATAAATGTTATCAAACTTCCTCCTATAAAACAAATTAATCCTTCCAAACTTGCATCTCCTTATTTTGATAATAATTTCTTTTGCCAATTTCATCGTCAACCTGGTCATGATACTGAGATATGTTTTGCATTGAAAAATAAGGTTCAAGACTTGATTGATAATAATACTATATCTATGGCAGTTGTGAATGATAAAGAGAATAAATCAGTTTCTCCTCCTATTCAAAATCTTAAGATTTTCACTGATCCCTTGCCATCTCATACCTCTAACTTTATTGATACAATTCTCTCACTTATGAAGAATTCACCTCTATGGATCCAAACTTGGTTAATATGGTAGAAACACAAGATACACCTAAGGATTATTGTATTACATTTGACCCTAGTGAGACCAATAGAGCACTCGATGGCCCTTTATACACAGTTACAAAGGTTAAGGACATCCCTTGCCATGGTGCCCTGATTGACCCCTCTTCCATGGTTAATGTCATAACTAAAGAGTATATTTTTACTTTACGATTGTATAAACCAATATATGATACTTCTAATGTGGTTGTGAAGTTATTTGATAGATTATCTTGTCCTACCATTGGCTCTATCATCCTTCCTGTTGAAGTTCATGCTAAATCCATGGATGTTGACTTTGTTATCATACCTTCTTTTGAGCAATTCCGTGTGAAGTTGGGCTATCCTTGACTATCTTCCATGAAGGCTATTGCTTCTCCAATCCACAATTGTCTTAAATTTCCTCACAATGGAGAAATCATAACTGTGAACCATAGCTTATTTCATCCATCTAAAAGCAGCCCCGATGTTCTTATTGATCTATTTTGGCGTAAATAATTTCAAACTCTTCCATCAAGGAGTGATTCTCTTTTTCAATCTTATAAAAAATGGAAGAATGATATGATCTTATCCTTAAGTCAACCTAGATCTCCAACACTTGGTATTCCTATTATTCTTCAAGATGAACTTCTTCCTCTCTCGGATAGAACTAATCTCCCTCCTAAGGAAGATTGTCCACCTACCTCTATGGATGTGACTTTACCTTCTCTTGAGAACAATGACAATATTCCTCCTAAGGTTAGACCTATACCTCCTCCTCATGATGGGCCTAGTTTCCTTCCTACACCTAATATTTCTCCTTTCTATGGTGTAGTTCCACCTCCTTCCTCTTATCAAGAGAAGAGGCTTTCTTATTCTATTGTTCAACAACAAAGACCTCAACCTTCCACTATCAAGGAGAGAAGCATTGCTAATTTTAAAAATATTTCTCCTCCTTCTCAGCCTTCCACTAAGACTCAACAGAATCGTTGTGTGAGAGAACAACGACAAAGATGTCATGTTCGAGATTATGAAGCTATCCCTCAAAATACTCAATCTCCTCAAACTCCAATAGTTGACATGATTCCCTTTTCTCCTCAGCAAGATTTTCAACCTACATCTCCAAATCATAAGTTGCATAAAACATGTGATGGTTTTACTCCTATTCATGTTCTTGCTCCTCTTTCTTTAAACTTTGATAAAGAAATGGGTGAAAATGTTATTCATAATGGTAATACAACTCCTAATGCTTCTGATAGTGAGTATGAGTATGTTTATGTGGACAAATATTTATCAGACGAGTTTTCACAAACCCCAATTCTAGCTCCTAGAACTAAACAAAGTGACTTACAACATGAGCATAGTCCTTGTTTGGATCTTGTGATAGCTCCATCTTTTGTGCTTGATGTCGTTGCTATAGTGTATTGCTCGCCTTCCTAAAATAGTGATCAACAAGATCGGGAGGCGGATGTCATGCTAGATTAGTGATACTAGCACTGTATATCTTCTCTCTCTCTCTCTCCCTCTCTCTCTCTCCTTTCTATCTCTTTTGTGATCATTCTTCTATGTGTATCCCTTTTATTCTATTGTTTCGTTAATGTCTACTTAAGGACGATGCAAAGCATTGAGATCTTTTCTTGTCTCTTTCATGTTGACTCAAAAGACATCCTCTCTTCCCTTTCTGCTAAGGTAGTGTTCTTCTTTGGGGAATGAAGATTATTATATGTATATACATACATGATATACATGAAT
Organism: Cryptomeria japonica; assembly: GCF_030272615.1. Lineage (NCBI taxonomy): Eukaryota > Viridiplantae > Streptophyta > Pinopsida > Cupressales > Cupressaceae > Cryptomeria > Cryptomeria japonica. Next base: position 580,512,273 of record NC_081407.1, on the reverse strand, counting down.
TATCATACAACATATTGACCTCGAGGAAAGAGACACTACCTGAGGTTTTGTGTTCATTATCCTTGGATTTATTCCTTGGTTGGGGGCTAAATCCCTGTGATAATGTGCTCCATCCTTCTCTCTCTTCACTATATCCTACCTTAAAGAATCACCCCTGATAATGCACATGCAATCATTTTAACGTTGGGGCATACACTCTATTCATACTTTCCTTCTTATGATACTTAGAATTATTCAGTGAACTTTTTTTTGCTTTGTAATCTTTAGTATACTTGCTTTCATCACTCATAGTGAAAGAAATTTTTCTACTTGCATTCATGGTTCTCCCCTTATCGATCTTCCCTTTTACTTTGTCAATTGAAGTCCTAAGATCCTAAGTCCACTAGGGACTTGGCATATCTTTCCTCCTTGAACTGGTAAAAGTATTTCAATCTTGTTTCCTTGTACTTTACTAGCAGTATTGGTGCACTCTTATACTCTCGCTAAAGTGGGGGCTAAATGTAGTGTCATTAAATTGCAACCCTAGCAATTTTCAACTGCATTAGGGTCCCCACGCTTGTGAACTCAAATTATCTAGCCTGATCGGAGACTGGAGATTGCTTGACTTGTAGAAATAACTTCTTCCTTGGCCTCTGCATCACCCTGACCACATTCTACCCTGGAGAAAGGGGTAGGATAGGGGTTTGGTACCACAGTCCCCCCTAGGAAAGGGGCCTGGCGCCCTTTTCCTCCTAGGATAGGGGTGTGGTGCTCCTGTCCCTACCTTATTTTGGGGTAGGACCCTTCCTAGAGAATGCATTCTGGGTTGTGCCTTGGGCGGGAAACTCCCCCTGATGTTGGCCCGTGATGAAATTAAAATGTACCAACATGTATTTAAGGGGGCATTTACTCTCTCATTTGCGTAAGTGGAATGAGTGGAAAATTAACAAGAGATCAAGCATTCAAGAGCATTTAAGCATTCAAGCATTGTTTTCCAGCATTCAACATTCTCAAGTCTTCATTCAAGGCTAGGCGTTGCATTCAATTCAAGGATTCAACCATTGAAGATGAGATTTATTCCAACATTCAATTCCACATAAGCACTTCTATCAAAATTGCTAATACAACCTCCCTTGAGGTGATTTACAATTCAGTCTTTCATTCACATCTACTTGCAAGTACTTTCTTTCATTACTTGGTTAATTCCAAAACTGGGGTTTGACCTAAAGGCAAACCCCCAATACCAACCCATTTTTGTCTCTTTTTTGTGTGTAGGTTGCAGGTGCACATCTGTACTTTTAGATTCAGACTCCATTTAGTGAGGCAGAAAAACCCTTTTTGTTTCACGGATTTTTTGGAGGACCATGTACGTTCCTGCCACAGTCTGGGCAAATTTTCCTCAAATTCACAAGGCAACTTCATCTCGGCATTTTACTACCAGATCCAGGTGCACAGCTTCATCCCATATTCCGATCTCAAGTTATAATCAATTCTTTGTCACTTTTGCACTACATGATTCTATCAATTTCCTTTCTAACTCAAACAAGGAAGAGGGGATCAACTTAGCATTCCCAATTCATTTGAAATTCAATCTACCATCTTTGTGTGGAGAGATTGAATATAGTGAATTATCTTCTCCCCATTCCTAATATAATGGTGAAAATTGCTTGAATGGTAATCTATAGCAAAATTCTTGTCTCTCTTTGAGGGAAAGGGTAGTTTTCCTTCTTGATTTATCATTCACCATTTTCCCACCATTACAGAGTCCATACAATGCTTTCTTTAGTCTACACACCATATCCAGATATTTTGTTCATCTGAAACCATTTGGTTTCTCAATGTAAACCTTTTCTTTTATATCTCCATTCAAAAATGTTGATTTTATATCCATCTAATAAACTCTAAAGTTCTTGTAAGCAAAAAATGCAACAAATATACGAACATCTTCTATCCTTTCTACCAGAGAAAAAAATTCTTCAAAGTCTACACCTTTCACCTGAGAATATCCTATACATACTAGTCTTGATTTATTTCTTGTCACTTGTCCTTTCTCATTTAGCTTATTTCTGAATACCCACTTAGTTACCATTATATTCTTGTCAAATGGTCTAGGTACCAGGCCCCAAGTCGTTTTCTTTTGAATCTAATTTCGTTCTTCTTCCATTTCTTTTACCCAAATTTCATCTTTACTTTCTTCCTCATAAGTCTTCAGCTTGGTCATTGATAAAGAATAGTAATTGGCTTGTTCTTGAGCTTCTACAATCTTCCTTCTTGTTTGAACTTTTTTGTCTTATCTCTAATTATCTTATTTTCAAAAAGATGCTTCTCAACATACTTGGCAAGAACTTTTGTTGACTCTTCATCTTCTTCTTCTTCATCATTTGATTCTTTCTCTTTTCTCTCTTCGAGAACACTTGCCTTCTTTGAATTTTTTGGAACAAATTCAACATCAGTTTTAGTATTAGGTTCAATCTAATTTCATTCCTCACATACCTTCACATTTGTACTTTCTACCATTTTTGTTCAATCATGTTGAAACACTGGTAAGCCTTGTTATTTGTAACATCTCCTAGAAAGATTCCTTCATCTCCTCTAGAGTCAAATTTCTCAATTTTGTCTTCATCTCTTCTACTATAGTGTTTTCTTCCAAAGATTTTAAATAATTTTGTAGTAGGCAGCCTTCCATTCCAAAGTTCATAAGGTGTTTTATTATGATTTACTCCGATCTACACCTTGTTAAGAAGATACACAATAGTATGTACTACTTTCCAATACTCATTAGCTAGATTAACATATTTTAACAGTATCCTAGCTATCTCAATAATAGTCCTATTCTTCCTCTCCACAACACCATTCTATTGAGTAGTCCTCAGAGTTGGAAAGTGCCTTCTAATCCCATCAATTTCATAAAAGTTACGAAATTTCCATGAAGTGAATTCTCCTCCTTGGTCTAATCTTAAATGATTGATCTTAGCATCTAATTGATTCTCAACCGTGGATTTGAAAACATTAACTATCAAAAGCCTTATATTTATCCTTTAGAAATGTAATCCAAGTCATTCTAGAAAAATCATCAATGAGTAACATGAGATACCTTTTACCATTCAATCATCTTGTCTTTGTAGGTCCACAAAAATTTGTATGATTTATCTCTTGTGCTTTCATAGTAGAGTACTCCTTATTCTTGAATCTCCTCTTTGTTTTCTTTCCCAATTGACACTCTCTACACATAGTATCAATAGGCTTTACAAGTCTAGGTAAATCTCTAACTTCTTTAGTTTTGCAAATCTTGATCATATTATCAAAATTGGCATGTCCCATTCTTTTGTGCCATAACCAACATTCATTACTCTATGTTAGAAAACGCTTACTAAAAATAAATACTCTCCTTTCTATCCTTGATGTAATATATATTACTACATGTTCTAACTGCTACAACTCTTTTACCAGTCTTCTCTTTCTAATCACACATTCGGTGCTACTAAACATAACTTTATAGATTTTTCTACACATCTAATTAACAATTAACAAACTATGTATTAATCCTTTAACATAATAAACATCATCACTTTTATGCTTAACATCAATAGAAACACTTTCAAAACCTCAAATAGTTGCACCATCTAGAGTCTATAATCCATGTATTCAGTTCTTTCTTAGATGCAATGCAGTTTTGACTATTCTACCTTCTTCTAGTTCCTTCAATGCATCCTCCTTCTCTTCAATTTCTAGAAACAAGGATTCTTCATTTGATTCATCATCAACTTCATCTTCAGATGTATGTTCCTCAATAGAAACTACTTTCTCTTTTTCTCTCTTCTATTAACTTGTGTCTTTTAAACTTATTTTTCTTATCATCATCATCCGGTGTCTTATAGTCTTCTTTCTAAGTTCAATTAGAAGCATAATGTCCAATTCTACCACAAGAAAAGTATTTCATTAAATGCTACTTATTTATTTTCTCTTTTCTCTTCCCCCATTTCTAAAATCTTTTGCAAAATTTTCTAAAATACCAATAAGATAATCAATAGTATAATTACTCAAATCATTACTCTCTTGTATACAACATCTTTGTGGTTTGTAGGATTTAGGAAAAGTCAATAAGATCTTACTCACAATATCACATTCCTCCAAATTTCCATTGATAGTTCTAATGCCACTAGAAAGATCAATCACTCTATGAATATAGTTCTAGACACTTACATCTTCTAGCATTCTCATATACTCATACCTCTACCTCGAATTCATTACCCTAGCCCACTTTGCTTTAGATCTCCTACATATGCAAAACACATCTTGTTCCACACAAATTTAGATTCCTTCAATCATTTTACCCTTCCAAACACATAATCACTTATACAGCTGAAGATTATAGCTCTAGCCTTCACATTAGTCTCCTTCAACTTTATCTTATTCAGAGTATGAGCACAACCCTGCAAAGGTGTATATCGAGCTTGAATGATTTTCCAAAACCCATTTTGCAATGTCTTCAAATGTGACCACATTCTCTCCTTCCAGTATAGAAAATTTGTTCCATCAAAGATTGGAACGTTGTAATGCATGTCTTGTGCCATATCATATCTACCTCAAGTGATTAAGATTACTTAAGAGGAACCTTTCTTAGATACAAATTGTTGAACCCAAGGTAGGAGTTAGAGCGGGGGGGTGAATCAGTCTAAAACAAAAATTAATTCAACACAAACAATTAAGTATCAACACACATTGAACACATGAACACCAAGATTTTCTATGTGGAAAATCCAAATAGGGAAAACACATGGTGAGCACCTGTTGAAACCCTATGTTTTTTCAATATTTAAGGTTTCCTAAGGTGGAAAAGATGGTAAAAACTCCAAAGTTGCATCCACTATGAAGTGATGTTTGCATACAAAAATGGATACTATTATAATTTTAAATTCAAATAGAGCTTAATATTTCAAAATTTCATGTTGTATGTGGGGTTTAAATGTGGCTCCCGCAAGGGTAGAGCTCAACATATGGTGTTAAAATAAATTGCAAAGGCAAATATTAATTTAAAAATTGAAGTTTTATATCAATTTTAAGTAATAATTCATTAAATGAATATTTTCCAAAATCAAGGGGTATAATATTTTGATAAAGTCAAAATTTATTTAAATCAATCTAAAAGGATTTAAAAAATTATTATTCATAATATTGAAAATAAGTTATGAAATAATGAAATGATTTATCATCATGCATGTTAAATAAATTGGCAGGTCCCGCATTCCTTGGCACAATAAAATTTCAAGATCGGGAAAGGTAATAATAAAATCCCACCAATGATGTAATGACAACCTTATGGGAAGTAAGGACTACAGAGTATAGAGTATGGAGCCCATTTTTTTCCCAAAACATGATGCTCGAAAACACTATTTGAATGTTGCACCTAAATCCATTCTCTCTTTGATAAAAACTAAAATTTCATCAATTTGATTTTATGGTTGAAAACTTGAAATAATAAAGCAAGAATTCGATGGGCCCACAATAAATTTAAAAAGATAATAAATAACGCATTATTCTAGTTTGCGGGAATGAAGATGCAAAAAATATTGCAAGAGGAGTTGGTGTGGATAGAGGGAGGATGGAAAAATTGTGGAGCACCTGCCATTTCGCAAGAAGGCCGAAGTTTGTAAGGGCGAAAAAGAGAGAACTAGGGTTTGCAAGACATCATTATGCAAAAGAGTTCAGAGGACAAATTAATGGTGCTAAATTCTCATAAGCCTATTGAATGCATTGATAGAATGATGTGCAGCAACTAGGTTTGGTGAAACGGCTTGAGAATAGTTTCAAAAATCTTGTTTCATGGGTTGGAATGATTATACGTTCTACACAAAAGTGCATATTTGATGATGTGAAGACTACACATACATCATTTTGCATTAGTACTTATTTTGATTATCTTCAGTGTGAGATTCAAATGGTAAGGAGATTGTAGAACAATTGGAACCAAGAAGATTCTTGGATAAAGTTGGATGGAACTCCATAAAGATGACAATGTGGTTACAAATTTTACACTACCTCAAAATGATGTTATTCGATAAAATACGATGATTTTGAGATTCAAAAAAAATTAATTGATTTGGTTTAGAATTTTTAAAAAATTTTAAAATAAATACAAACCTCTCTACCTATGTATATATTCAAAATATTGTATTATAGATAAACCACCTCAAAAAAAATTTGACATGAGTTGCATAAATAAAATTTGGTGAGAAATCTTTAGAAACTTTCAAGCAAGTGCAATCAGTTGGTGTGAAACTAAAACCCACAACCGTTCTAGTATAATCTCTACATGTGCTAGAGTTTTTGAATGGTTTATGGACATCCATTATTGCATTGAGGATGGGGAGTTTTTTTAGATTGAACAATTGCGGCTACCATGACAATCAATGTTGGGATGTGAAGCCCAACAGTCACGACCATTCGTCTTCTAGAGACTCTTCACTTGAAGACTCTATATTATTATAAATACTGAGTACATTAAATGCTTCTAGAGTTGTATTTTGCATTATTCATTAATAGAAGAAATCCCTACATTTCTGGTGGACGTAGCCACTTAGTGGTGAACCACGTTAAACTTGTGTTTTGTGTTTATGCTATTAGCTTTCTGTTGTTCTGTATTAATTTCTTTGCTCATTTATAACTAACAATTGGTATCAGAGCTATGCTCAAATGTTGAGCAGAGATGGGATCTGATTGGGTAGTTGATCCTGGATATGGGTGCCCTTACTTTGTGTTTGATCCCAAAGCTGGGTGCTTTTATGTTATCGACAAACAGCTTGAATATTTAGATGATGAAGCCGATTCAGATGATGAAGTCGAATCAGTCATTGAAAAGTTTTCTTGGTAGTCTAGACTCGATAGAGAGTGATTTCCAAGTGGAGATTGAAACCAAATGACATTGGTAGGATGGTTGGAAAAAAGAGGAGACTTTGTCTGAAGAAGAAGAGGGTTTGTTGTATTCGTTGTTTGAAGAAGAAGAGACTAGTTCGTTTTCCTTCCAAGATGAGGAAGACGCCTCTTGGGGTGAGAAGGATACATTCTTGGAACTGGTGAGTGAAGATGACCCTGAAGAAGGTGAGGCCTATAGCTCGAAAGATTACCTATACGAACAAATTAAGAAACTATGGGAGGAAAATTTTATTCTCACAGAGCGAATATGCCATATGCAAGATGAAATGGTAGAATTGAAAGAGAAATTTACCAAAGAGTGGAAGTTTTCTATAGAAAAAATATATGAAGAGCTGAAAAAGGAATTGGTTGCCCTCAATACAATTTTTACCACATTAGACAAAGGTCCTGTGGACGTGCTAGTAGAAATGAATCCATCACGGACAGGCTTAAGTTTTGATGAGGCTGCAATGCCAGACGCTTCTGTGCATGAAAAAGGAGTTTATTTTGAACCTACTGGTTTGATGGGAAAGTTTGTGTCTGAGTTGGTAGTAGAAGAAGATATTTTTGAGTCTAGTTTAAATTGAAAAAGGCTTATTTGCAATGTCTGTGAGCAAAGTTTGGCAAAATTAAAGTCTCTGATGAGCCTGATTGTGAGGTGAAGAAATGGAAATGTAGGGAATGTTGAGAGCATGGTTGTGCCAGTTGAGCTTCAAGTGGGAGATTGTTGGGATGTGAAGCCCAACAATCATGACCATTCATCTTCTAGAGACTCTTCGCTTGAAGGCTCTATATAATTATAAACACTGAGTACAGTCCATGCTTGTAGAGTTGTATTTTTCATTATTGATAAATAGAAGAAATCGCTTTGTTTCTAGGGGACGTAGCCACTTAGTGGTGAACCACATTAAACTTGTGTTTTGTGTTTATGTTATTATCTTTCTATTGTTTTGTATTAATTTCTTTTCTTGTTTATAACTAACAATCACGCACACAAAATATGGAAGCATAGATAGGCATGTGAATCATTTGCCATTGCCTCAAAGAAATGTGGCCTCATCGCTCCCATGACACAAAATATGCACAAAATAGATGTTTTGAAAATATAAATAATAGGTTCCACAACCAAAGCTACATCCTTTCCATCTGTGCCAAATGCAAGTTTTGAATAGGTAAAATACGGGGTCATGATATACAATGCAAATGAATTATTTTATGTGATGAGTATGCCATTGGACATGATGTGATTGTTAAATTTTCTCCATAGTAGAATACAAATCTAGTTGAAAAAAGAAGACAAACTTGCAAGAGAAATGAAGAAGAAAAATAGAAAAGCTGAGACTTAATTCTATTAATTCATTGTAAAAAATAGCATTATGCAAATGCATGCGTTTATACAATAACAACCACCACATGAACATAGGATTATGGTGGAATCAAAGGCAATCACTGGCCGTGAAAAAGGCATAGCATGAATAGATAACTAGCTATTTGCATTGATCGCTTAGTTAGGCTTAGATAATATAGTGCATGACTGCCTTAGTTACCATGGAACTATTGCTTCCCATTAATTACAGACACGAGGCAAGTGCATGCACTAACACCCCACCTTAAGTCTAACTAAGGAGAAATATGGGTCCTAGCAAGAAAGCCTTATCGGATCCCATTTACAAAGAAGATAAGAGAAAACCCAATTGAGAAAAACTCCTAACTATTATTCAAATTAAAGAAGAAAGTTGCACACTACAACAGGATTGTATCAGAGTCATATATACCACTGCATGAGTACCTCTAGGATACTTTGAAAATGCAGTTGCACATATTCTACATTGCTCAAATGGATTAATAGATAGGTACATGGTTTTTGAATACAAAAACTGATCATTTGAAGACAGGAAGATGTGAATCTACAGAAATATGCTCCAAATTGAAAAACTGCAAAGAAGACCTTCGGTTGGGATGATGCCATTGTTGATCCAATGCTTAATAATTTTCCACTGGAAAAAAACTTTGGAAGCACTCGAAGATGCAACTGTGGAATCTCATGTAGTCAAGAATCCTGTTAGAAAGAATCTCTAGGAGCAAACAAAGTTGCAACATTGGAATCTCATGTAGACATTAATTTAAAATAAAAGAACATTTTTGGCTATCAATTGGAGGAAGAGTGCATAGCAACTTTAATCTTCTATTTTATTCAGGAAACCTATTAAAAGAAACCTATACTAAATGCATTAAGCAAAACCTCATCTAAACTTTCCAACAGTTTAATTTTTACAAAGCCCCAAATTTTCTAGATCTTCATCATGTGGTACTTGCAAAGCACGTACAATTTTAAAGAGTCAATATAGAAAAAAACAAAACAAGGAGCATGCAAAAATAAGGGGAAGAATATGCATGCATTTAGAAATAGAGGTCTACATCATCTTCCATGGTAATACTAATCTTCTGAAATCTTCCTACAAATAATCATGTTTAGCTTCTTCTTCCTAGCAATCTGGCTTTGATACCATGTTAAATTTTTTGCATAGCAGAATACAGATCTAGCTGAAAAAACAAGACAAACTTGCAAGAGAAATGAAGAAGAAAAACATAAAAGCTGAGAATGAAATTCTATTAATTCATTGTACAAAATAACATTATGCAAATTAATGCCTTTATAAAATAACAACCACCGCATGAACATAAGATTACGGTGGAATCAAAGGCAATCACTAGCGGTGAAAGAGGCATAGAATGAATGGCTAACTAGTTGTTTGCATTCATCGCTTAGTTAGGCTTAGATAATATAGTGCATGACTACCTTATTTATGGTGGAACTATTACTTCCCATAAATTACGGACATGAGGCAAGTGCATGCGATAACATTCATCTCATGGAATACCATGACCACAAAATATACCCAAAATAGATTTGTTGAAAGGGCTTAGAAACATTAAAGTAGGTGCAGTTGATAGGTGTAAAGCCATGTTCCTTGACCTTTACAACTATGTTTCTGCATATGTTGAAGAGACAGTTTTGAAACGCGTTGTGAACATAAGAAAAGAACTTTGAAGTTGCAATCACCTTGGTATGCAAAGTGTAGAAGCATAGACTGGTATGTGGACTATGAAAACTAATTTATAGAAATGTGGATAGCACACACTAAATTGAAAATTCTTTAGAAGCTTACAAGCAAGTGTATAGTGTTGGCATTCTACACTCATATGAGAATAGTTGATGTTGTCATTGATGGCAACCAACTGGCAACCAACCAGTATTGGGCTACACAGGATCACTGGCAGACACCATCAACAGCAAATGCTTACACCAACATTCAGATTACATTGGCAACAAAGCATACCGACACCTAGGCCGACATGTGACATGTTTTGTTTATGTGAATTGTATTGTAAATATATTTATCTTTTTTAAGCCGACTTGGTATATTGTAAAAGACTCATATATGTATGAGATCTTATAGATCATTTTGATATGATATGTATGGTAGAAGATAATTGTTTAGTGGCAACAAAGGTTTTTGGTTAAGGTATCTATCTGAGCTTAAACTAGTACTGAACTTGGCATTAGAGATGCTATTTTGAGAAGTACATTGTATTAGATTTAATAATCCATTTTGTAGTCAGCGAGACTCTTCTAAGCAGTGAGCTCTAGGTTGTTGGCCTCCCTACATGTGCAGACTCCTTTTGTAACTAGTATTTATTCATTGGCCAGTATGTAAATATTGTGGGTAATAAATCCCACCAAATTTTCTCCCACACCTAGTTTCCTCATTAAATATCTTGTGTTATGGTGCATTTCTATGCTATCTCTATTATTTATGTTTACTGCATTAATTCTTGTTTACCGGTACACTGTTTTTCGTGGAAAAGTTATAAATAAGTTTAAATTTTCATTTAACCGATTAGACATTGATTCACCCCCCCTCTCAATGTCTTTGGGACTGTCATTGAATCCAACAATTGGTATCAGAGCCTGGTTCTCTATTTGCAAAAGCCTAACAACTTGAGGAAGATTCTGAAACCGGTATTGATGAAGAATTTAAGAAAATAGTTCGAAGGAGCTCTTGAAAATTTTGATGCAGAAAAATTGAAGAATATCAAACTTGAAGATGATCTGAGGATTGCTAAGGATTTAATTAAAGGACTTCAGGAGAACCTGGTTATAGCACAAAATAAGAGAAAAAACTTCATGAGAAAATGCAGAATGATGATGATGAAAAGGAAAATCTTAGAGACATTGCAAATAAGTTGAGACAAGAGAATAATAATATGAAGAATGAAATGCAAGATATGACTATGAGGTTATGTAAGGATATTGAAGATAGGAAGAAAAAGTAAGAAGACTTGACTAGGAGACTTAATGATGGAGGAAATGAAAATCTGAGACTTTGTCATGAAAATGATATGCTAAAGATAGATTTAATTCACATGCAACGTGATAAGGAGGAGCTTGCAAGACAAGTTGGCATTCTAGAAAATGATTTTATCACTGCAAATGAGCACAAAGACAAATTCAAGAAAAGTTCAGAAAGACTTGATGATATGCTGAAAAGACAAAAACCTGATGGAGATACAATTGAACTTGGATTTGAAATTGGAGAAAGTTTTCGTACTGCAAATAATCAAGATTAGAACAAACCAGTAAGACCACCTAATGCTTATAAATTTAATGGGAAATGTTTTAATTGCAATAAATATGGTCATAGAGAAAATCAGTGTAGATTTAAAAATAATCAGAATACAAACTTACCCACTAGTCAATGCTCCAAATGCAACAAAGTTGGTCATAATTCAAAAAATTGCAGAATGAATGTGAAATGCTATCTTTGTGGTAGATCTGGGCATTTATCTAATCAATGTAGATCACAAAAGGGTCAAGGATATGGAAAGGCTATTCAGAGGAATAATGTAACTTGTTATGCATGTAACAAGATTGGACATATTGCAAAATTTTGTAGAAGCAAGACTTCACTGCCAAACAATAAAGGATCTAGTGTGAAGGGAAAAGAAAAGGTAGATGAAGTAAAGAAAGAATTTTCAAAACAATGAAATAAGAAGATTGATTAGAGAATTGATGAAACTATGTCTGCACCAGTAGAACAAAGTATCCCTCCGCTGGTAGGAGATTCTTCATCTGACTGAGGAATAATCCTTAGGGGGTATTGCAGAAAATTGAAAATCATGCATTTTACCCTCGGTTGATGGTGAGAAGATACATTTCTTCTTTACCGGTAGATGTTTAAAGTTTTCACTTAACCGGCGAGCATTTAATGCGGTTTTAAAAAACTTTTTGTCTATAAAGCACCAGAAATCCCTAATTTTTGACTCACCAAGCATTCAAACAATCAGAGAGCGTGAAACTAAACAAGGGAATTCTAAGGTGAAGTTGTGAAGTGACTTTCAGGCATACAGAGAATTTCGGTTAGAGGTATTTATCTTTTGAAATGGCAACCTCATCTTTTCTTCCTGAGTTTATTGCAAACCCTACCATTGTTGTAAACATCCAACGCCCTAGACCCATGTTTAAGATTATCCCCGAGATTGCAAAACAGGATGATTCTGTTGGAACTTTTTTGAAAATTATGAAGGGTGTAGCATTTATTGAAGACCCTAGAATCTACATACATTACAACATAGAAGACCTAGGGACTGAGGATTTGAAGAAAATGTTGAATGAGGTTATTATCGATGAAGAAGGTGCAATTAAACCTGAACATAAGATTGTGGAAGACTTAGGTTTTGTAGAAATAATGAGCATTCTCAAATTTCCAAAGGAAGTTGTACGACTTGCATTGAGCAGAGTCCATGGAGAGTTCATATGGTTAGAATCAGTTTGCAAGATAACCAAGGAAGAAATTAAGGCAGTTACTGGTTTACCTTCAACCGGTAGTAGACCTGATAAAACCAAGAAAGTACCTAACCAAAGTGTGACAAGCTTAATTGGAGCCACACCTGATGGCAAATCACTTAGAGTCAATTATGTTAAGGATATAAATGTGAGATATGTGAGTATGATACTTGGATATAAAGCAACACATGCAAATAGACTGAATTTTGTTTCTAGCCTTTGTATTCACAGTGCATATGAGATGGTGAACAATAATGTTAAGATTGATGTTTGTGAATGGCTTAAAGATGAATTGATTGACAATTTGAAGAAGATTAAGGGAGATAAGAAAGGTACTTTCCATTTTGGCAACCTACTAGTATGCTTAATGCTATACTTTACCAAAGAGATACTCGACATAGGACACAAAGATTTTGGTTATGATATCCCGATAGGAAAACAGATTCAAGAAGCTTTCACCAGTATGGGCACTGATCGTGATAAGAACATTGTAGATTACTTCAAAACATTTAAAACTAAGATGAGAGCTAGAGAAAGGTTACCGCAGAGGATAGTTGATAAGTATGACAAACAAATTTGCTTTGTCATTAAGCGAGATGTGACTTGGATGGAAACAATAAGCCCTAGAACTATTTGGGTTATTAAGATGGGTTATGAGGTAGACCTACCTATTCTGGAGACATATGCAAAAACACTACTTGATGTGCCTATGGAACCATCTGAGAAATTCTTTGGTAGTGCAGAAACCATTGAATGTAATGTATTTATGAAAAAGAGGAGAAAAATAAGAGAAAATTTTATCAGAGATGCCTCTAAGAAGGTTAGTGAAATCAAGGAAAATGTCATGAATATTAGTGCTATATCAGGTAGTGAGCTTGAAGGACTACAACCAGAAGCACATGTTTCACTAGTTGTAACATCTTCTGATACTGACAGTGGCAAGGCTACTATGTTTAAGAGAGTTGAGAGGAGGAATAGAAAACCCTCACCGACACCCTCTCCTTCACCCAGAATGACTAGGACACTAAGGAAAAAGTAGTAGGCAGTTAGGGAACCACATAAGAAACTTACACCAAAGAAGAAACAGACACCGGTTACTCCTACACTGGATGATTTACTAAATGAGATAACACATGAAGGTAATCTAGTAAATCTAAATAAATGGTATAATTCTTTTAAGGATTCTGACAAACAAACTATTGAAGAAAGGATTATTTTACATTTGGATATTTACAAGAAAATTTTGATAGAAGTAATTGATGATTTACCTAATGATTTATACATGAGATTGGAAGCTAAAAGGCCATCTATGATGGAACTGGATAAGAAATTGAAAGTTGAAGCACTTTTGGCGGTACATCTGGTAAACTCTAAGGAAGAGATAGATGAGCTTATATCTGAAGCTAACCAGTCCGTATTTGTTAGTGGGCATCGGCAAGTAAGCCTGATGGCTGGAAGGGTTAAGGAAATTGCAGATGAGACTGCAGATAAATGTGATATATTTTTTGTTGAGAAGGAAAAGCAAGAGGAAAGAAACAAACTGAAAGTGGACAAGACATTCAGGGTATATCAGAAAGACAAGGGAAAAGGTAAAGTAGGTGGTGTACCTACTATAAAAGTAATAGATAACATCCCTCCACTGACTCAGGACACCCCTCCATTAATTTCAGAATCACTGGTACACACAGCTAATCCACTGGATATGGATATTGATGAGGCAACTCATGATGATACTAACCCAGAGTCAGAAATACTTTTTACCATGAATGTTGATACACAAGATATAAACATTGTTGTGGACAAAGAGACTGTAGAGGATAAGGTTAAGGATAGTAAGATCTATGAGATACTGACACACACCGTTGACTCCCAGGAAACTGGGATACCGGCACAAGCCGAGTAACCGGAGACTGAGAAACCTACAGAGGATAAGACAACTAACACAGGGCAACCGGAATTAGAGAAACCGATAGTTGCACAGACTGAGAAACAATCTGAGGCAGAGGTTCATGTTGAGTCTGGGAAACTGGCAGTTGCTGAGATACTTAATCAAATTGAGAAACCATCAAAGGCAGAGGTACAAAAACAGACAGATCCATAGGAAGAAAATGTAAGTAAAGAGCAACAGAGTTTTGGCAATAAGGAACAAATAATAAAGGTAGTTGGAGAATATAGCACATCAACAGGAGAATTCAAACCGATTAAAATAATAAATATTCTATTGGATTCCATAAAGAGCAACAGAGTTTTGGCAATAAGGAACAAATAATAAAGGTAGTTGGAGAATATAGCACATCAACAGGAGAATTCAAACCGATTAAAATAATAAATATTCTATTGGATTCCATAAAGAGAAATAGAGTTTTGGCAATAAGGAACAAATAATAAAGGTAGCTGGAGAATATAGCACATCAATAGGAGAATTCAAACTGATTAAAATAATAAATATTCTATTGGATTCCATTAAGAGGATAACTGATTGCAATGCCTTAGCATTTAAGGCAATTGATAACACTTTACCTATCTTGAATATGATTGCACCTAACTGTCAGATAGAGCACATTAATGATTCTTTAGGTAAATTGGACACATTGTCCAAATTCATTGTTGATAATGTCATAACTCTAGAAAAGGTGAATGAGGATACCATTAAGGAGAGAGTTGACAAAGAGAAAAATACATTCTTTGAGAACACTATAAAGAATTGTACCGATCACTTGGAAAGACTTTTACCAGCACTCAATTCTACAATTTTGGAGTATAAGGAGTTGTATAGAGAAGCATGTAAACCTCACTATTTGACAGAGGATATAGATGAGGAAATCAAGAAGACACAGAAAGAGATTGATGACATAGCAGACAACATGATAGGTTCATCTGAACTTACATCATTTTTTGAGTAGGAAATGACAGTTTTTGAGGAGAAGTTGGAGAAACTTGAAAAAAAGAAGGAAAGAATAAGGCTGAAGGCCCAGGAACTAAAGAATAAACTTGGTCCAAGGTTGTATAGTCTGATTACTCAAAGAGCTGAACTGATTAAGGCAACAATTCCTGGAGAACGATCACCGAAGCATCCAATGCACTATCTCACTGGTATGATCCAGCAGACTGAGGCAACTCTAGTTGACAACAAGAAGTTTATGCAGAGTTTGAATCTAGTTCTGGCATATATTTTTCAGATAGTAACCAATAGGTTACAGACCTTGAGGTATCATTTTTGTACTCTTTTGATTATTTATGACATCCTTTGTCATTGATGTCAAAGGGGGAGTAGTGGAGAGAAAAATGCATGTACAGAGGAGATCACTTGCTCAGGGGGAGCACATCTTTTTGGATTTCAGTTTCTGGATAACAGTTTTGGATTTTTCTCATGAGTGTTGCCATCAATGCCAAATGGGGAGATTGTTTGTATTCTACACTCATATGAGAATAGTTGATGTTGTCATTGATGGCAACCAACTAACAACCAACTGGTATTGGGTTACATAGGATCACTGGCATCACAGGTTTTTTCATGTATTGGTAGACACTGGCACGGGTAGTCGCTTACACTGACATTCAGATTACATCGGCAACAAAGCATACCGGCACCTAGGCCAACATGTGACATGTTTTGTTTATGCGAATCGTATTGTAAATATAATTATCTTTTGTAAGCCAACTTGGTATATTGTAAAAGACTCATATATGTATGAGATCTTATAGATCATTTCGATATGATATGTATGGTAGAAGATAATTGTTTAGTGGCAGCAAAGGTTTTTGGTTATGGTATCTATCTGAGCTTAAACCGGTACTAAACCTAGAATTAGAGATATTATTTTGAGCAGTACATTGTATTGGATTTAATAATCCATTTTGTAGTCAGTGAGACTCTTCTGAGCAGTGAGCTCTACGCTGTTGGCCTCCCTGTATGTGCAAGCCCCTACTGTAAGTAGTATTTATGTGCAAGCCCCTACTGTAAGTAGTATTTATTCATTGGCCAGTGAGTAAATATTGTGGGTGATAAATCCCACCGAGGTTTTTCCCACATCAGGTTTCCTCGTTAAATATCTTGTGTTATGGTGTGTTTCTATGCTGTCTCTATTATTTTTGTTTGACAAGCTGCCTCAAAAAGATGTAATCTCATGGCATGGCGTGATTCCAGGATACGCACAAAATCGACTTATAAAACTCTGAAATTCTTAAGAAAATGCAAATAACGGATACAAAATCAGATTTTACAACCTTGTGAGCAGATATTTTGGAAAAGAATATCGTTATCCGTTAAATACGTTTGCTGGATGTCGTAAATGCAACTGCCCACGTAGAGAAATTTGCACAAAATAAATTTGTTAGAAGTATAATAGAAACTTCCAAGCAGGTGCAATTTGCAGATGCCACCATTGTAAATTTTCCCAGGAAGATGTACGCATACAGTGAAAAATTATTGTTTAATAACTACCTCAAAGAAATATGGTCTCATGGAATAATGTGATTGCGGGGTATGCACAATGTAGATTTGTTGAAAAGATTTTATGTAGCGAATGCAGATGACAGGTGAAAAA
Source organism: Cryptomeria japonica (assembly GCF_030272615.1). NCBI lineage: Eukaryota > Viridiplantae > Streptophyta > Pinopsida > Cupressales > Cupressaceae > Cryptomeria > Cryptomeria japonica. The sequence continues at coordinate 580,494,987 of NC_081407.1, read as the reverse complement.
ACAAAATCCACATCCTTAACCAGCGGCTACACTCAAAGCAATGCTAGGAAGCTAAAGCAATTTTTTGATATTGGTCAAGTTTACGAACATGGGAGCTAGTCATTAATACCAAATAATCCAATATTCAAGGTTCCCCTACTAGGAAAGAAAGAAAATTTGTGGTGAGAACTTACTAGAAGATGACAAATAATAAAAATAATCTATTTGAGAAAGTAACATAAATTGAAATAAAATGTGGAGTAAAGGGGGAATTTTGGATAAAATAAAATTGGAGATGAAACAAGAAGAAAATAGGACAAAATAATTTTCACTCAAGTAAAATTGGAGTGAGTCTATTACATATATGCCTTGGAATGATTAAAATTTGTAAGGGTGAACTTATTCTATTTTTAAGGAACTTTAGAAGGAAATCATTTTAATGTGGATAAAAGATTGCATATTATTTTCCATCCAAATAAATTATTTTCATAGAATATGATAGAGGAAAATTCATAAAGAAACCCTAAAGTTTAATGGGGCATTTTGGAGTCAATCATGTGCCTCAAATTACAAATAAGGAGTTGTTTTACCAGTTAGAGTGGAAATATATTCACTTCGAGAGAAAATTTACCTAAAAGTAAATGATGGGATAAGTTGAATAGTTTTAATTTAAGGACGGAGTAAAATTTTACTGAGAAGATATAGAGTGATTACGAGAGCAAATTTAAGGTTATTTATCTTTACTAATATAACATTATAGTAAAATGATGTCACCGAAGAGGCATTTCTCACTTGAGTGATATGTGGGGGAGAAATCACTTTCTCTAAGGTAAAATTATTTTCACAAGAGTATTATTGAGAGAGAGGTCCCTTCATTTTATATAAGAAGGGAATCAAGGCCCTAAACAATAAAATGGTTTAGAAAGAGATTTTAGAATCAGACAAATTTAGGAGGAGAACATTGTAACATATTATTTTTATTACACATTTTTAGGTCTTTCAGAGAGAACATACATACATCATTTTGTTCAGAAGGTGTCTTCAACTATTCATTAAATTTAATATAAAATCATCATTCAAATGTCTCCACACTTATATTTTCTTAATCATATGAATCAATGTATCAAGGATATATTTGATTTGTCGTAGCACTTTAATGTTTTTGTGTATCTTCTTTGGTTGGTCTCTTCAAGGAAGGTTTAAATCTTGTTACGCAGGTACTACTGTGATTCAGAAGAATAATTTGGATTAGTAAGAAGGGTTTTGTGATTGGCATACTTGCACTTTTATGCAAATCATAAACAAGAATAGTGTTAAGCGGTTTGAATTTCTAACCATTTGATGAAGAAAATATTATTGTGACTCTCAGGCCTCAGATAAAGCACTGAAATAGTTCATGCCTTGATATGAAGTAGAGACTTTTTTAAAGGTTAAAGAAGGTATTACTCTGCTCAAATCAAAAGGTACACCTACCTTGGTCTAGCAGAACCAAAGTGCAGGAGGAATTAATCCATTTGAAATTGAATCTAATCATAAAGCCTAGCATTGTTTTAGGTTTGGTAACCTATGGTTTTGGGAACCAACAACACCTACCCACAAAATTGTGAAGCAAGGCTAACTGCTCATGGGGCAAGATGCAAAAGAGGACATGTAAACCAAGACTCACTACTAATGGGGCAAGATACAAAAGAGGACTTGCAAACTTGATCCTAACATCAACAAGGAAATAGACAAAAATGATATGAAAAGAAGAATCTCCCCATCATGAGGTTGTCCTTGAAATCTACATCAAGTGATCAACATTAGGACACACACAACTCAAATCTCAACTACCAACACTCTGTCTCCAATCTATGTCATAGTCTCAGCACATATTGCATATCATTCGAATATAACTCTTCTTCATTTCTCTTCATGGAATCTCATTGACTCTCTTCGCGTCATATATCTACACTCCACACCTCATTATTATTTTTCCACACATAACTCAATCACATCAACATCCTTATATATAAGATAAATCATCAAAGCTTGAACTAAGTTAGCTTGAACCAAAATATACTTTATGAACTAAAAATACACATACTGATCACTCTAGGAGTAAGAGGAGAGAAAACTACATCTTCTAAAGATAAATTCATTGATTCGCAATCACCAAAACATAACCAACAACATATCCAAATGCTACGCATCCATATAAGCAATTAACGGTCAAAGCATACTCTTCAATGCAAATAACTTAAACGTGTATCTCCACATTATACGGTGAGACCCATAACACATCAGGCAATCTACCACAAATCATATCCGAATGTAAGGATATGTCTAACATAGAATATCATGAATAGTAACAGACAATGCTAAAACACTCGAAGAACACAAAGATATTTCTGAACCACAAAGCTATCATATCCATGATACCAAACTATATCCAGCAAAGACAACCATAATAAACAACATCAAAAACACTTTTGGAAACCAAACATTTCTAGAATAACCAGTAGAACAATTCCAACTTCAAAATATTAAGATAACTCTACACCTCATACATTCTATACCAAGCCAGAATAACAAGTTTGACATCAATGGCGACCACAACAACACATACTTCCAACACCATTGAACATCCACCTTTCCATCTTTCAAGGAATGAGCGAACAAAGTAGAAAGAGAAGGATCGTGACCTAACATCACCTTAATGTAGGAAGAAAAATTCACTCTTTCAAAATAGGCCATAAAACACTATCATTTTTTAGGAAAATCTAGTTTATAGGCTCCCCTTTGATCAAATTGCCATCCATAATAGACCAAAGGACAATAGTGAGAGAAACTCTAACCAAATGAGACAAATTTTTCTAAATAATTTCAAAATACAAAATGGGAATCCAAACATTATTACCATAAAAGATATCCATCGCATCTAAGAAAGGAAATCACTCACCCAACTTGAAATAATAATGATAGATGAAGATAATAAAAGAATAAATAATTAAAATAATGGCTATACACTATTCATCTTCTAACATTAAGAATGATGGGAGGTTTCCTATAATTTGGAATTTTTGCACACATGTCATCTGGGATATCATGTAGAATGGTTGATACTCTTCAATTATTAATAAAGGGGCCCAAGTTAGCCAACCTATTAGTTGACATGTTCCCTTCTTTGTAGGTGTGAGAAAATTTTTAATGGTCAAGATTAGCTTAGTTGTGGTAGGCTTAAAAAATGAGGTCTCTTAGGAGCCAACTAAGGGAGGCTAATCCTTTCAACATTGTGATGATGTAATTAGAATCACCCTCATTTATGAGATAGTAATATTCCATATATATTATGATCTCCTCAATAAATTCAGAGGTTTGGACACCTCGGTTGACTATGTAGGCAATAATTGGCCCACCTTTATCATCCCTTACAATTCCTCCCCCTCTTGCCCAACTTGAATAACCTTTACAAGAGATATCATAATTTAATTTGACCTAGCTAGTATCAAGGGCCCAACAAAATAACATATGTTACACCACCTACATGCATTAACTAATTTAAAAAAAAATCCTAGACATTGTATATATTGGTATAGTTCCATAATATTTAGTTTTTTGATAATGCTTTATAAGAACTAGCAATATGTTGACTATGCACTTCTTATTTTCTAACTTAAAATATTAATAATTGTTTTGGTGAAAAAATATATATTACTTCAAAGACACATTACATACTATCACCAAAAGGTAGTTGGCATGAAAGTACACCTCGAAAGCCAATAAAATAGGATGAGCCTAGGAAACAAGACAAATAAAATAATTGAAAAAGATACAACATGAAATATCTAGTAAAAAAGATTAAACCTGATAAATTAGTTTTTTAAGGACCAAGGGTTTACCTACCTTGTTAAGAAATTAATTTCAAAAGGACAAAACACAAGTTGAATATTTTAATATGTTCCTTACTAATACTAAACAAATCGAAATAAGTTAAATCTTTGAATAGAATAAAATTTTCAACATTTCTTGAAGAAAGAAAAGTCACATGGAGTACAAATTGTGTCTGACACGGAGATGGAGGAAGAGGGGTCTGGTATGACTATGGATTGGTAGGACCTCAATGTCTCAGAAGATCCAGAATATTGTTCCTTTCAAGAGGAGTCTCCCCCACATAATATTACACCTAGCACTGGCAGCAGCAGAAGAAACAAACACCCCAGATGAGCTACTAGTAAGTATAAAATCCCTAACCCCAAATTATAGGGTTCTGGCCCACCGAATATGAAAAAGTCCAAATTAGGAAAAACAGTGGAATCCAAGGGAAAGGAAAAGGAAATAAAGCTTGAAATCCCCATTAACATTGAACAGGGGGAATAGGGGGATACTCAAAAAGACTCTGATTTTTAAATTCTACTTAATAATTCTATTAAAAGCCATGAAAATTGCTTTATTTGGGTCGACAAGGAGATCAACATGCTGAAGGAAAACATTAAGGCAATTATTGACACTTCTATTGAGACGCCCATGCCAAGCAAAACTGACAAACTTATCTAAATAACACATAAAATTTCAGAAGATGTTAAGATCATGAAAATGGATCATGAAACAAGGTTTGATCAGTTGGAAATAAGCTTGGAAGAGATTAAGCGCAACCTAAAGAATCTAGTTGATATTAGTAGGGAAGCCATGAATAATAACTATGAGGGTCTTAAAAGGGTCAATGCAATGATTGCAGACCAAAGAGCCTAGTCCGTCACTAGTATCCCACCCACAGACACCAAACAGAAGAAGAAAATACAAGAGCCAAACTTGCAAGGTACAGGTTCATAGATCACTATTGGCCCCTATACAAGGATGAGGACGAGGAACCAAGAGAAGAGTACCTCTAGGTTCAAATGGAAGATCTCGAGGAAATCGAAAAGAGTATGATCCAAAACAAATCAGTGCTAATGCAATCTTTGGTTTAGTGGTTTTTTAGTTTTTGTGTTTTTTCTTTGCGAGCGTGGCCCCTATTTTTGTGGTTGTTTTGTCGTTGTTTTTGGACTAGTTAGCGACTATTTAATTTTTTGTATTTCTCTTTGACTTTGGGTTTTGGGTCCTGGACTAGTTAGCGACTGTTTAATTTTTTGTATTTCTCTTTGACTTTGGGTTTTGGGTCCCTATAGAACCCATGTATCTTAATCAAAAACTTTCTCCATCTTTAGAGGATCTACACATTTTTTATCGTTTTATATCACATTGTTTCTCACTCAAAAAAACTTAAGGCTCTCCCTCCAAATGGATTTATAGTCCTTTTTTATATGCATTTTTTCTTCCAAATGACCTCCTATATTTTAAATGTGTTTTAAGTAATAGTATCTTGACCTTTTTTCAGTAGACTTTCTTGACCAATAATTAAATGGAGATGTTTATTTTGTTCCTTTTTATAATCTTTAGCAAGGTGGTCATATATAAATTTGAACACCTACAAAATTATCTTTTGGCTTTGCCTTACCAATAGCAAAAAAAGGTTTCACACTCCCCAAAAGAATTAGATGTAGAAGTCTCATCCAAATAGAGAATATATTTGAAATATTTTATATTGAGTTAAAATCCACAAACATTAATGATTTAAATACAATCTTCTTGTCATCTTATGCACACATATACACATTGATATATAATCATCGAAACCATGTATTTATTGTGCTTATGCATGAATCTATTCATATGCGTTAGGTTATCTAACTGATTTTATTGTTTCCATATCTTAGGTCATTTTGTGGATGTAATATCCAAACTATCCTTAAAAAATTGATCTTCAACTTTTTAAAATTTAAATTCAATTTTAGTGACTAAAACTCATTTGCAAGATTTATTGTTGTATACTTGTATTTAAAAAAGTGATAAAATGACTTTTGCTTAAAAAAAACTAAAACTAATCTAAATTTGCACATCATTTTTAGAAATATTTGTAATACTCTAGCTTCACATATATGATCTATGTTTTCTTGAAGTTGGTTAGGAAAAACGTTCCTAGTAACATAGTGGAAGTCCTTCAAATGTATTATTGAATACCATTAATCTAGATGACAAAAAAAGAACAGATGATAATTTAATTAAGTAAAATCTTGCAGACTGCTAGATCCATTTTGTAGCTATATAGCACTTCTAGAAACGCTGATCTAACCATGATCTATAAACTTGACCCACCACAATGCAGATCAAATTTTCTACTTCTTAAATAAGATACAAATAAAAACCACACATTTCCACTTTGAAGACATCCAAACTTTAGTAAATCAATAGGATGATCATTCTTCTCCTCTAAACAGCCTTCTTGGGGCAGCAACCACTTGGTGGGTCTGGACCATGGCCAGTGCACTTTGGACAGACACTTAACTGCTCCATACCCAACAAAACCTCCTTCTTCGGGGGTGGGGGTGGGCAACGTGGGTCTGGACCATAGTCCTTGCAGCTCGCAACACCATCTAACTTCTCCATACCATGAGGAAGCACATTATATCGAGCAGAGACATGCACCGTAAACACAAACAAGAGAACGACAAGCACTGTGTTTATTTTCATTCGCATCAAACTCCCCATGTTAAAGGCTGAGAGCTTTTGCAGAATCAAATACAGGGGAAAATGTTTAGCTTTCTTTTGAATAATCGGTTAGTAGATGAAGATTGAGATGGAATACAGTGCAATGTAATGAGCCATTTATAGAGAAAGCCATACATTTACAGCAATACTTGTAATAACTTTTGCTAAAACACCGCATTCAAAGTCATATGGCGTAGCAGGGACGGTGAAATTCACGAAATATTGCCTGAAAGATGATCTGACTGAGTACAACTAAAACCCTAATTTAAAGGGTTCACGTTCCTATTCGATTTAATGTATTTGACTTTAAACATAACGTGTTTCATGGAAGTTACTTGTCACTTTACACTTGCAGAAATATTTGTATATTCAAACTGAAATCAAAATGAGAAGATTTGAATAGCTTATAGTACAGGGCAACGTGCTATTGTATTTAATTTTTGGATTAGTTAGAAGCTTTTTCTGTTTTTCAATTTGGATGTTGTTAGGAGTTTTAGATATTAGTATAAGAGTAAAATAAGGATTAATTTATGATAATTAATATATTAAGAGATAAAACAATATTTGATTTAAATAAATTAAAATTAAGAAATGATAAATAGAAATTTAAAAAAAAATAAGTGTTAAGATATTTCATTTCAAGATTAAGTATGTATAGAGATTTTGATGTTATGAAAATTCTCTGTAAAGAAATTATATTCTTTGAATTCTATTTTTTAAATAATTTAACCGATGAATGCAAAGAATTAATTTTTTTTTTAAATTGTATAATCTAAATTTAATTTTTATTTTATATTCTTATAAAGATACTATTTTTGTTTATTCTTATTGATTTGTATGGGTGAAAAATTAAAATTTTCCACAAAAAATTGACATTATTATGCATAAGGTAGTACATCATTTGATGCTATTGCATCAATATCACATTAATGATGTACTCACAAGCTACTTAGCAATGATGAACTTCCCACTAATTAATAAAGCCAAATTTGTAGGCCAATCCCTAGTCTCTTGATTATAATATGAAACACATTATCAATTTTAATTTTAAAACCTAAATCAATTTTAAAAAAAATCTAAGCACAACATTAACATAAGTGATATTTTAAAGTGTTTGCCTACCTTCTTGAACCATAGTGCAAAAATCTAACTTTGAAATATTCTTCCACTAAGAAGTCCACTTGTAAATCTCATATAAAACTTGTTAGCAATTTTTCTATATATAGATTCACACATTGTTTTATGTGTAATTAATCAATCGGTATGTGCATTTATTAGATAGAGGATTTTGACAATAATTATACTTTTTTTGTATTAAGTATCATAGAACAACATTACAAAATTCAAAAGTCCTGGCTAGAAAACACACAACCATCTATCAGATAGGACTCATAGTATCAAAGAAACCATGGCTGGAAATCCCATAGGCTATATCATGTGTCCATTACATACAGGTTACAAATGAAGCATAGGAATAATACAAAATATAACCCAAGATTTACAAAAGTATAGTATTGGAGGTCCCATATACGCAGTATTTCATAAAAGAAACAGGTTATCAACTTGCTAAAGAGGAAGGAGGAGTCGGGATCAGTATTATCTCCCAAAGGGGGGAGCCACGTAGTCCATCCCAATTCACCCTCGCACCACACCTTTACATGTCCATTAATGAACTGGTCTCTAAAAGGGTGGGTAGGCAGTCCTTCTAGTTCCATTTGAATGAAGTCCTCTCTCTAGTTTCTGGGCTCCATCTCCTGCATAAATTTTATTAATGCCTACTCAAAGTGTGTCTTATTACTTGCCATTCAGTCCTAGGTAAACCCATGAGACAACTCCTGATGAAGACATATGTTGCACCATCGTTCAACCATCTGTCAAATTTGCCCTCATCAAGGCAGAGAACCACTATGACCTGCATAGCAACAAGGTAAAGAATGAGTCTCCTCAAAGACTCAGTGAGGTATCTACCCTTGCCAATAAACACATCATCATTCCTAGATTTCCAAATGATCTAAATAATTTCCAAGGAGAGAATAGACCAAAATAGATTGGCACATTTCTTGCCACCTTTAATATAACCAAGTACCACCTCATCAATAGTAAGACATTTAGTATCAATTAAAAGACCAAATAATTTCCGCACCTCCTTGGCGAAATGACACTAAAAAAAATATATGTAGCACAGATTCAGGGAGACGACACAATTTACACAATAGGGGGTTGGCATTATTTTCTTTAAGAGGGAGCTTGTGAAGAAGAAGTTTCCAAGCAAAGAACTTCTTTTTTCATTTAGTCAGAGCAGACCAAAATCTCAAGAGAGCAGAAAGCCACTTTTTAGAATCCCAGGTGAGGTTCGAAACATTATTGAGATGAGTTAGGATATCTTCGGAATCAGCAAGGGAAGAGTAGATAAGTTTGGCTTTCATTAGAAGGAGAGGACAACCATCAACCCAACAAAGGGAAGAAATTGGGGAGAGCGAAGGAGGGGAAGATGAGGAGAGGATGGGGTCAAGTGCATTCTTGAGGATATTATAGGTTCTGGCTTGGGAGATGGAGAGGTTGAAAGCCAAACTAAGATCATCCCAAGAAATCAAAGAATCATCTTTCAAGATGTGTTCAAAAGTAACAAGACCTAAGTTGTGCCATTTCAAGGCAAAACACCCTTGAAGGTAGGCCAGTTGCTTCCCATTATGCAAAATATTCCACCATATAGATCTACCCAAGTTGAGAGTACCCTTATTATCAATAATGCCACTGTTACCAATGAATTGTTTAACACGGTTCCAAGCCCTCCATATGGACTTAAATACCTCTGAGCCCGCAAGAGAGATCTCAAAATTGCCAGCAATCAAGTCCCACATGGGCAAGTTCCTCCATTTCTTTGCCTTTTTAGGGAGGGAGCACTGTTTATTGTGTCTGATCAAAATTTTACAAGGTTCATTGCGATCAAGGCCTTTAAAAATCCACTTGGTAGCAAAGGCAATGCTTTGAATTTTGAGGTCTTTAAGGCCCATGCCCCCTTGCATCTTAGATCTAACACACCAATCCCATTTTACAACATGTTGTTTCCTATTCCCCTTCCCATCTAACCATAGGAATTTCCTATTTTGTTTTTGAAGATAATTGAACTGGTAATTACTGAATAGCCAGGCTGAGGAGCAATAGATTTTGTATGAAGACAAGATTTTTTGACAAACTTGAAACTGACCTGCCGGGGAGAGGAAGTTTCTATTCCATTTATTTAGTTTTTTATCCACCTTATTCCTGAACCACTCCCACATTTCCTTCAGATTCAGGGAGACAGAGAAAGGGATACCTAGATATCTAATGATTAGGTTCAGTCCTCCCCTTTTCAAGTCAAATTTAGACAGCCAGTTAGGGGGGGAATCAGTCCATCCTAGCAAGGTTGATTTATGGAGAGCAAATTTGCTGCCTGAAGCCTTGCAAAAGATTTCAATGTTCTGTAGCAGAGAGGATAGGTTCTCCTCTTCGAAGACAAGCATGATAGTTGTATCATCAGCAAATTGAACATTGATAATTTCCTCTTTATCAGGGAGAGAGATTCCTTTGACCCTGGGGGTCATATTGCGATCCTTAAGAACATAGTACATAGCATCAGGAGCCAACACAAATAAGGCTGATGCAAGTGGGCAACCCTTTCTTATTGACCTAGAAAGAACAATATTATCAGATCTGATTCCATTTACATCAAAAATAGCATTGGATTCACAGAGTAAAGTTTGAACTATCCTACAGAATGTCTCTGGGAAACCCAGACTCACCAATATCTAAATTATGAAGCTCCACTCTATCCTATCATATGCCTTTTCAAAATCAATCAACAGCATGGCCCCATTTATCCCTGACTCCTTAGCCCACTCGAGTGATTCCCAACAGGTGATCAAATTTTGAAGGATATATTTGCCTTTAACAAAGCCAGTTTGGGTAGGACTAATTAACTTTGGAAAGATTTTAACTAGCCTATTAGCCACCACTTTGGCCAGGATCTTATAGGAGACATTTAATAGCATGATAGGCCTCTAGTTCTGTATCAATGTCTTGTCCCCCTCCTTAGGGATGAGCTTGATCACCCCTTGGTTGATTTCTTTACAAAGAGTTCCTTTATTAATAACTTCTAGATATAGGCTATGTAGGTCACCAAAAATCCATCTGATATTCTTCTTGTAAAATTCCACCAAAAAGCAGTCTAGTCCAGGGCATCTGTCATTGCCCATTGAGGAGATGACCTTTTCAATTTCCTCTTTTGAGATGGGACTCCCTACAAACTGAATGTTCTCCTCATTAAGCTTAGATGGGATCAACTCCTTAATGAGCACCTTGGCGGCCTTGTGTTCATCATTTACATTTTTGTAGTGAATAAGTTTTGGTAGAATTGAGTGAAGCACTTGAGGATCTCCTTTGTGTCAGTAATGTGGGTATTGTTTTCCCAAATAGCATTTATGCTCTCTTTTGCCTATTTGACCTTAAGCATTTGCAAGAAAAATTTTGAGCCCTTGTCCCCCGAATCCAACCAATTCAATTTGGCCCTAGTTTTCAACCCTCTAACCTTCTCATTCTGAATTTTCCTAAGCTGGTTCTTGATTGAAACCAAGGTTTTAGTAAGGCTTTTATCATTAGGTGAGTCCTGAAGATTCATCTCTACATTACAAACATCTTTCTGAAGTAGCCTCTCAACCCTCCTGGCATCCTTGGCTTTCTTTTTCCCTACTATTTGGTAGAGGGTGGTCCAACTTTTAATGTTCAGATTCCATTTGCCAATATTAGAAAGTCAGTGCTGCGCTTTCATGTTAAACAATCTGATGAAGGCCAAGGAAGAGCAGAGATCATCATCCTCCAAGAGCCTAGTGTTTAAAGTGAATGGAGCAGGTCTTGTAGAGGAGGGGTGACAAGAGGAGGAGAAATCAATACCCATTAGTATGTGGTGATGGTTTGACAATGTGTATGGGGAGACAGAGTATTGATCCCCATTAGTTCCTTTGCTAATGTCAAAGTGATTTTTATTGAAGTAGAGTCTATCCAGTTTGCAATAGATTCTCTTATTTAGTTGCTAGTAATTACACCAAGTATACCACATAGAGTTCAGATGGCCTTTCCTTATAGTAATAGGGTCAACATGATGTAGTTTATTAATCATTTTGTCCCACTACAACCTTTCCATACCCTTCCATTCAAACTTGTTGCCTCCTTTTTTGTCATTTGCAATTTCAATTATATTGAAATCACCCCGCACAATCCAAGGGATGTCCTCCAAACCTTCTAGCCATTTCCAAAGCTCCCCCCTCTCTCTATAGTCATTAGGGGCATATACAAAATAGATTCCAAACTTTTGATCATCCAGCTGAATAGAAACCCAGATAACCCTAGCACAGGGGGATTGACCCCAGTTAATCACTTTGTTAGCCCATCTAGGACTAAGTAGTATGGATGTACTGCCTTTACACTTGGAATGGTTAGTGAAAAAGGATGTAGCCTCCCTCTAAATACATTTGAGGCCGATTTTCAAAGTGAAGCCAACAACCTTTAGCTCTTGAAGAAGGAGACAATCCATGTCTTTATGTCCATTAAGGAATCTCTTGATGATATATTTCCTATCAGGAGCCTCAAGGCCCCTAATATTCCAAGACATTATTTTCAGCATGGCTAACTTTATTGGGTGGGGTCCATTTGGAATTTAAATCCCTCAAAACATTTAGGCCATTCCTCTTTATTTGTGGTATTGCTAGCATAAAATGCAATGGAGGAACAAGGACTACCTCTCTTTTTCCTTGCCTCAGATATTTGTTCAGGGCCAAGGGATTCCGTCTTAGAGGAGCTATCTTTGCTATTTTTGTGGGATCTCTTCCTTCTAGACTTCCTGTATTTGACCATAGTGAACCCCTCTAGTGTTCCTACCGAGCCTTGCTCAAAATTGGTGCACCTAGGAGTAAGGGGATCCATGTTGATCCCATTGCCTCATGTCAGAGTCTGCTCTACATTCAAGGCACCAATAGGCATGCTAGAAGTACAATAGGTACTACTACAAGGGTCTCACATAGAGTCATCTAACACATTGGATGAACCTACAGGATCTACCAAGATCTCACCCACAATAGGATTGTATCCACAATCCTTCAAATCTAGGGTAGAAGGATTAATCTCATCAATTTTAATTTCATTAGCAGGTCCCCTAAATGCAGCCAATTAAAGGCCCTGCCTAGAGGCACTGCTAGGGGTATCTAATATAGGTGGACCACCCCTATCCAAGCCCTCAAGGCCAAGCATCTACCATGCGAAGGCTTCAATTTCCAATTTCTACTTATGAAGATCTTGTTCAAGAACCTTCCTAGCTTTAGCAGCTCTTCTCAGTTTTTCCAAAACAAGTTATTGAGCATTCTAGGATCTCAGGCCCGAGTGAAATTTAGGGTTATCAACAAGCTCAGACGGGTCAAAAGGGGGGATTGATCAGTAGATAGGGCATCCTTAATAGCATTATTGTAGTTCATAATAGAAACAGGCAATGAGGAAGTCGAAGAGGAAGGGGGGGATTGGGAGGGTGAGGGATAGCTAGAGGTGGGACAAAGATGTCAAATGGGGGAGGAGTGGGGGGACAAGAGTGAGCAGAGATAGTCGGAGGAGGTTTGATGGGAGCAGCTGGTGGCTTAGAGGGTGGATGACTAGAGGACGGGTTTTTGGCCGTGAAATTTTTCTTAGTTAGTAATGGGCATCTACTTCTAAAGTGACCATTCACTTTACAATAATGGCAAGCATCTATACCACCCATGTACTCAATTGGGAAACAAAAGGTTTTATTATCAAAGAAAATATCAATTTTGGCGAGGTATACAAGACCCGGTTTTAAGGCTATGAGTGATCTAGCATTGAGATGTGGAAGAACTGAGGGGAAGGAATTGATTTTTACAAATTTGTCTAAGGGTTCGGCAATCCTATCTATACAAGACCAGAGAAAAGGGGGAATATTTTTTATAGTTATCCATTTTGGACTAGAAAGGGCACGAATTTCATCATTACAAGACTCAGGGTCCCAATGTACTGCCCTAAAAGTCAAATTCCCCACCAACCAGTATTGTTTATTAACATTTTTTCTTTGGCTTTCCTTATTATCAAAAAAAATTAAGAACAAACCCATTTGAATCATTCTACAAAATGAATAATGAAACCCTAACTTATTGACCCACACATCTTGCAACCATTTGTTCATATATTGACGAGATGGTACCTTATTTACATCAAAAGTGGTAAAATAAATAGCCAAGTCCCTAAGCCTAGAAATCTCAGAGGAAATAGTAGAAAGCATTGAACCATTGGGTTTAATGATGATACAATTGGAGTGGGAAACCTCACCTTCTTCTTGTACGATATGGGCTTCATCTTCATGCGGTGTTACTGCCTCAAATCTTGCATCAACAGGGAAAAGAAGTTGTTTGCCCTCCACTGCTTGGCTAATGGTATTCTGTCTCAAGCACTCGGTCTCAGCGACATGAAGATTGTGCGGTTTATCATTGTTTTGGCCTGCTTTATTCGCCTCCATTAATTATGGTAGGCCTGATATTAATGTTTGAGAGCTACCGAGCGAAGCCAAGGAGCCCTCGCACGCAGTGGTGGTCTGCAACAAGCGATACCCTCAAAAAATGTTCCCTAGTTGAAAAGTGCTCAAAACCCTTGTGGTTAACCAGTTCGACAATAATTATAATTAATATCAAAGTCTCAAGATAATATTCAAATTAGTACATTGGTTATATGTTCTTAGAAAAGTTAATAGGAAATATTATAAGTTCTTTATAAAATTAGTTAAATAAGATAAATTCATAAAAAAATATATCATGAGAATTAAACATTTTAAATAAAAAAATTATGAATCAAATATTTATATTTTAAAATAATATTAATATTATATTTCAAATTTTTTTTTTTAATCTTATTACTTTAAAAATGTCTATCTCAAATGAACTTAAAAATTAAAAAATGTATTTTTAGTTTTTAATATATTGGACACCTTTTGGATTACTGCCAATAAATGATACATTACTTGCCTCTACTTATGCATTTAGAGATTAGTGCCCTTATTGAACACTCTCATTTAATTTTTAATAATTATTACAATTATCAACGCAACTAATAAATCTAGATTAATTGTAATTATACATTATATTTATTTCATTGGCCTAGATTATTAATGCAAAGAATTTTATTTTCTTACATAAATTGGTCAACCTAATATGTCATATGTCTCCACATAGGCTTTAGCCCTAAGGTTTATTTATTCTACATTAAGATTTAATGTTTATTTATTTCTTCTTTACCCTCTCTCCAAGATTTAGCTAGGGTTTTATTTTCTCTTTCATTTCATATATGCATACTTTTGTAAGGTTTTAAATATTAAATTTCAAATATCATACATACAAAAATTGTGAATAAAATAATTTTAGATTAAAATAAATATAAATATTACAATTCAAAAAACTTCATTTTATCTTAGTGCTTTAAAAGTGTTTGCCTCAAATGAACTTAAAAAGAAAACAGTGTACATTTTTGTTTCATATATTAAACATCGTTTAGGTTATGCCAAACCCCATGTTGGTGTTCCTACTTGCATAATGACAATCATGAGTGATATAAAGTTCTTAGCCTCATTGGAGTAGTGGAAAATAAAGAATTATTATGATAAAATGATAATGATTACCTCATATGCGAAGTTGTATCTTGGATTCCACACAAGGCATTGATGAGATCTTGCAAGTGTTAGTACACTATATGATAAAAAATAGGAAATATTATTACTTCAATTATTCTTGATTGTATACTTGATAGTGTTATAAGATTTCTCAACTCTATAGACTTTATTTACTTGACCCTTATAGTGTATGATTTCCAATTATAATGTGTGAAAATGATTGCTAGATCAATTAGATTGCTTAATTAATTTTCAAATGATAGCGGGACTCACCTTTATAGGTGACTTCTACCTTATCATCAATAATTATCCAAATAGAGCCTAACACAACAATACCACCATTAAGGACCCATCATCAACTTTCAAATATTGAAAAATGGAGCCAAATTGGAAGGATATTGGCATGCTAGGTGCCCTTATCCATCCTAATTAAGCTACACAAATATCAAGACTTTAGGGGGTGAGACCAATGTTGTGAATCTAGGCTTAGTTTGAGCGTTTTTGCACTAGATCAAATTCTACCTCCAAAACAAGTTTTGAACATACTATAAAATTGTAAGGGGTATATAGTCTATAATGTTGTACGAGAAGTGATACAAATTGGAGTATATTACATGAAAATGGGTTTGGTTGAGAAATTTAGAGGGTTTTCGTTGAGCCTATTTGAGATGAATGAATGGATTATTGTCAAATGGCACCCTATTTGGATTGTGATGTTCAAATTTATCCTCGTGTATGAGGGTTTTTTGTAGTGGTTTTTGATAATCTGTAAAATAGAAACTGTAGTCACATAAATCTATCCATTTAATTAAATGAATATTTACTATTTATTTGATTAATAAACCACCAATCACCAGTTAATTAAATTAATATTTAATTAATTCATCCTCAAACCATTTTCCTATTAATTAAATAAATTATTAAATTTATTTAAATTAATTCATTAAACCAAATTCAAAATCAATTAAATGAATAAATCCTATTTATTTAATCTAATCCCCTTTCGTCTTTTAAATAAATAATTAAAGCATTTATTTAAATCCCTAAACTACCCCCCACTCGCGTTCTTGTACAAATGCAAGTTGCAACCACAATTAAAATAAATTAATTTTCTTTTAATTAAAATCCCTATTTTCCCTCACCCATAAAACCCACTTGCAATCCTAAATCCCCTTCTAGACCCTTCTAACCACTTTCTAATAATTCCTAATTAGCCTAGTCCATCTCCTAAATATTGTCACATTCCTAAAAAACTTGAAGTCACTTCTCAAAGCCTCAAAGTCTTTGAAAAAAATTTAATGCTTTATGTGTTCAAAAAGCTAACCCCTAAAGTCTTCCAAACCACTAATTGCTCTTACATGACCATTAATGACTCTTACATAACCATTTATGGTTAACTCAACTCAGCCACATGGTTAGAGACTTTACCTCTAACTCAACCTCCATTTGACTCATGGGTCTCTTCAAGCATTTATTGCTTTGAACATGGTTATCCTCACTAAACCTTGCACAAGAGTTGATCCATTGGATAAGACATTATTTATTGGATAATGGCTTTATTCATTCAACTCAACATTAACTGTACCTCCCAAGTTAACCTTCAAGTCATGTCAAGAATTTAATGCTTCTTCCCTCTCCCCTCAACCCATCTCTTCCTGATATTTGGCATCCTAGGATTGGATTGAAAGCCCTCACATGGATCATAAACCCATCAATCTTGACCCTTGTTGAGACTACTCAATCTCAACCATCCATTGCTCCATTTTACCTATAAATAGAGCTTATTTTTTCATAATCTAGATCTTGAAATCTTGTATGCATCTAAGTTATAGAGAAATTTAGAGATCATTTTAGCATATTAATCTACATTTGTCTTTTTGGCTAAAATTAACATTAGCTTATTAAATAACATCTCATTTTAGCTTGTTCACGTTTGCATTCTCATAAGTATTCATTCTACAATCTTGAATCTCCATAAGACATCCAGAATAGTGCAAAAAGCTACTGAGAGCTACACTCATTTGCAACTTGGAGAGGAAAGGAACAAGGGAGGAGTAGCTACAAACATGGTGGAGGGCATTTGGAGATGTTTTGTTTCATTTCTTAGTTTTGTTAAGATTTCTATCTTGTGTTTTGTGTCTCTCTTGATATGCTTGCTTAGGATAGTTTTTGATTTGTGATTTCTAACACTAACACTTGGATTGTTTCTTGTGTGTTTGTGTTTGTCTTCTTAACAATATCCTAACATCCTTTTTGCAAAGCATCGCAAACAAAATCCTCTAAAACTATCAATAGTGTTGTAAATAGAATTTGTTAATACTAAAACCGTGGTTCCTTGGTCCATTAGTCCTATCACTAAATTTTTTTATGTTGCTAAATTCTGTGTAAGGATACCAAATATTCCTTTGGAATTTTGGTTTGAGTCTTATTTTGAAGTCATGGGTAGTTCATTGGGGAAGTTTCTAAACGTGGATAAGGGTTCTTCAAATTTTTTGCAGCCAACTTAAACTCATATTTTAGGAGAGATCGATATCACCTAAGATATTCTAATAATTCTCTCTCAAAATTGTAAATGAGTGTTGGAATCAATTGTTAGACTATAAGGGTTTACCCTCTAATTAATGTAGATGATTTAATATTGGTCAATTTGTTAATGCATGATAGCTTCGGTAAGATAAATGATTGAATGCGAGATTCTCCTCCAAACTTCACCAGATTCTCCGCAATGTCATTTTCCACATTTTCTTCATTGGGGGCCTATTACTGCATCATTTATTCCTCATGACAAGAGCGAGTCATCCTATAAAACTTCCATTCAAAGTCCTTATCTTTCTTGTGACACCTCGGTTCAAGTCCTTAGTACGTCTATAAATCCTCTTTCAGTCACAAATGTTGAGTTTTAGTAATTAGTTGAAATCTGTGAACAAGTTGAACCATCTTGAACCGAGTTCAATAGGTTCATTTAGGTTCCATAGGTTCCTAGGTGTTCAGGGAAGTCTTTCATACTAATATTTTCTTTAAGTATCTTGTAGCGGCTCTCTAAAAGTTTCTTGTTCGATAATATGTTACTTTATTTCTCTCCGGGTTTTGAACTCATTGAACCAAGTTCAAGAGGTTCAAACGTGTTCAACATGTTCAATATAGCACAAATGGTTAGCAGCTTGGTATAATTAGTTTTCTCGGCAAGATTTTCCTTGAGCACGATGTACATCTTGAACTACTTGAATGCCCATGAAGTCTGTTCATGATGTTCTTGTGTACGAAGTTGGTGGGTCCCATAGGTTTTAATGATTTGATGGTGCATTCATTACCAAATATGTGGAAGTTGAACCATGTTTTAAGTGATGTCGATTCTTGGCTTTTCGAAGTAAGTAATCATTTTGGGAACTGGTGGTTACTTAAAACATGCTGCCATGCATTCAATGCATGCGTGCGATGTCCAATCCACAAACTTAACACACTCAAACTGAAAATTGAAATTAGTGCTTTTAATGTTTCTGTATCATTGCCCTCACTAATAAGGTATGAAGGATTATTAGTGCTCTACATTTGTTCCTTGCTGTTGTGTTTTTGTTTTTCTTGGATAGGAGTCTTGTTTGTTGCTAGTCATCGTCTGGTTGTTCAACTATGAAGGTGAGTCATTTTCTTGTTCTCTCCAATAGTTTTTGCTTGCATTTTCTCTCTCATAGAATGTTTTGCTACAACCGGCTTAGGCCTATTGCTTTGAATTATGAAGTCCACACTACATTTCTTTGGGAATGTTTTTAGCCTGGCATCCACTGAACCCATAGTTAGTGATATCGACCTAAAAGGGGAAAATCTCGAGGTGTTGAAAGAGAGGGTGTTCAAGGGAATTGACAAATATTTTGGTGTGGAGATTTTGAGTAGCGGTCTCATAGAAACGGCAGCTTTTCCCCCATCCATTCCTTGCCCAGAATTGATTTGGGAATGTATCGCTAGATACGACCCAGTGTCTAAGACCATTATGAGAGACAATGGTGAAACCCTTCTTGCCATAAATCGTGAAGTAATTTCCTTAGTCTTCAAGATACCTGACTACAAGTTCTCCAACTTTTCCCTTGCTTAGTCAATCACCGAGTTCAACGTGGACAGAACCAGACACCGTAACAATATAGCAAAATTCTGGTTGAAGGTTCCTCAAAGAGGTGGTTCTAGGTTACCCAAGAATCCAAATAAGAATCACATGTTGCCTCACATTCATGATGTTATGCTTTTGTTGCATCGGGCCAAAGGATTTGCTGAAGCTTATAGCTTTGACGACTGGATTTAGTGCTACATGCAGCTGGTTTTAGAAGGGAAGTAGTATTTGGATTGGGATGAATTGATTGCTGATTCAATGAGAGAACAACTGAGTATGACTAAACAGTTCAAACAAAACTTCTTTATGTCTTCGTATCTCTTGTATTGTTTGGCATGTTTTAAGGAGTTGGTTGGAATACCGAAACAGCTCATTGAGGATGATGTTTCCATATATGAGTTCTATCCCATGCTGCAAAAGGATAAGGCCTTATAGGATTTCAGAAGGGTGCACAATGCTTTTCTAGGTGACTTGTGTCATGAATTGAAGAATATGAAAGCCAAAATAATCTCTGAGAATGCACAGACATTGATAAAGAGGTTTGGTAGTTTTTATATCCAGTTTCCACGCTTCTATTACATAAGGGTAGGCAGCTTTGAAGATGAGCCCTTCAAGGTCCCTCACTTTTGTTCAGATTGCTTTGTTCTGGCGGAGATATGTAGACAACTGACATTTGTAATCAAAAAGGCACAACCCAAGGATAAATAGAAGGGTCATTTTCCCATCCAATTGGGTGTGTTGTCCTGCAGTTTGATGTCTGACGCTTTGAGTATTGGAGCAGATCTCAAGAATTTCAATTTTTCCCTATATTCTGAAAAGAAAGGTTTCGATAATAAGGGTTTTTCCCGAAGTCTTGGTCTAATGCCATACCTCCCAATGCCTCAACTAGAGGATTTCTAGGAAGATTGTACTGATGAACTCGAGGTGTTCATAAGGGGAAACATGAGGTTCGTGTTAGAACAAGTCGTTTCATTGGAAATAAAGTTGGATACTAAGGGGGTCAAAGAGGACTATCTAGAGCTATTCAAATCAGGATACTTAGCTCGTGCAAAAATTGAAATGCCTCCAATTGACTGAGATGAGGAAGAGAAAGATGATATATAGTTAAGGACCAAAGGAGTTTTGGAAAGGACCATGGCATGGGTTGCCAATAAGAAAACAACAAAATTAGGTGTTAATTCTAATTTTGCAAGAAGTAATGAGGACCCTCTTCATTCACCAAAGTGTCTTTCTAACAATGCTTCTATGCTTGTTCGTGTAGGTAAGGATAACAAGCTACCCTAGCTTAGACATAGGTCTAATTCAGCTTTGAATTTCTATACTCCTCGGCATACCCGGTCCTGAAGTGCTGCTCAAAGAAAGATGGATCAAGCAAAGGATACAGGGGTGAAAGATACGATTCTCGATGCCCAGATATTTGAAGTTGAATACTTGGATACCGATGTTGCTAATGCCCTGGATTCTCAGACAGTGACTATGGCTATGATGCCACCTTCCAAAGTGATCAAAGGAACAACCAGCTCCAGTGCGACTCCTAAGTGGTTGACCACTTCGGTGAACAAAAAGTGAAGTTTTCTTCCTGTGACTATTCTGATTCAGGAAATGGTCATTAAGTACACAGAGAAGAGTCCTAAGCCGAAAAGGTTCAAGACTGCCGCCTACCTAGACAATGATGAGGGAACTGAAAAATGGGTTGCTAAAATCGCCTCGTACAAACCCAAGGACGAAAATAAGGAGGCTAGCCCTGATGATTTCGAGATCACGAAGGTGGAACTGGGAAATATGAGTAGAGACATAGACAATCATTTCTTCTAGGTGTCGGCAAAGAAAATGCTCACCAGATCAAAGAAAGATGGGCAAGAAAAGAGAGAGCTAAAGAGACACATAAATGTTCTTGCCCAGTTCATTGACAGTATTGGTTTCTTTGGGGCACTCCCAATATCTCATGCTACAGAGAACTTTGACCCAACTTCGCCATAAAATAAAAAGTTAATGAGCCAAGTTCAACGGGCGAAGAGTATTGCAGAAGACATGGAGAAATGGATTGAGGGAATAATCAAGGATGAGGAGAAGTACATCACCGACTCCTGGAGGTTATGCAATGAGATATAGAGTCTTATCATTGAAGTTCAAAATCAGCTTGTGTCGTGGGAGAAGGAGGAACACAAATGGAAGAATATCTTGCCCTTGTTTGCCAAAATAGAAGAATATGGAGTTACCAGGTTTTTGACAGAACACTCAATCAAACTGGTAGTGGATGAATGTCAACTCTTTGTGGTGAAGAAAACCATAATGTGGCGAGTGTTTACCTTCAAGTCTATGATCTCCAACACTAAGACCTCTATTTACGAGCTCCAAGATCTCCAGTGCAATATAGTTAAATATAACAAGGTGGTTAACCTTAACCATGATTGGCAGTTGGGAATTTGCGGGTTGAACACACAGGATGCAATCAGGGCTTTCCAGATAAACATGGAGAAAACCAAGACCAAGGGTAATTTCACACTAGAAGATATAACAAGGGTGGCCAGGATTGAGTCCATGACTTTTATTGGAAATGATCAGTTGCTGAAACACGCCGAAAAGATGGTGAAGCACCAGTGGAATAAGGAGGCGGTGAAGGCAAAGCTCACCGCAATGAAAGTACCGAACCAATATATTATTCAAGAACTCACAACCACCCATGATGCCCGCGAAAGAGAAGAGGATGATGATGATGGAAAAGTCACATAATGCATTGATTCAGGCCTGGTTTCCTTTATTTTGTAATTTCTCATGTTTATGCAAAGACTTTGGGACATCTATCCCAGAATGCATCTTGTTGGTTTCATAACTATTTTGAGGGAGGTCGAGTTTTCAAGGAGACCTCCCCTGTCCTAAAAACTATAAATTAAGGAAAGACGGATAGAATAGGGGTTAGATTAGGTGACCAATTTCGGTTAGTTTTTTTTTTCCCTCTGTTTTGTGAATTTTTTGTTTTGTAGAAGGAAGAATCAGACTGCTAAATCTAGAATGGAAAAATATTTATACATGTATTATCATGCCTTTGTCGCATAAGAATATATATATACAAAGATCATACTGTTCTTGGGAGAAGGAAAATCTATGGGTTTTGAATCTGTGTAGACACATATCTTTGTATATGCTTATCTAATCAAATAATAGTAATAGTCTTTCTATTTCAGAAAATTATTATTCTTCTAGTATTCCTTCCTTTGAGTGTTTGTTTTCTTTTAGAAAAGATTCATGCTCGAGAAGAGATTTGGTTTCTTTAATCTGTTCATTCTTTATTAAACCTGTGGAAATGGTGTACTAAACTTTGATTCAGTTACCTTCATCTCTTGTATTGAAAAGATAAGAAAGATTGTTTTCTTCTTTTTAGAAACATGTGTGAAATATTGGCCTCTCATCCAAGAATGAGGTAGGTAGCCTTACATGCTTTCGGGTTAAAAGCTACTACGCAAATTAAATTAATTAAAATCATTCCTTGAATAACTAAAATAGGGAGTTGTAGCTATGGAAAATTCAGAGGGAAGTGGTTTATACAACACTTACCCAACTGTTTAGTGAAACACTTGTCTTTAAAAGAAGGCGACGAAGTTTAAAATTGATCATGTTAAGAAAAGGCAAATCTTTTCACTAACAGGGCCTTATCCCAAAAATCCACTTTTTGAAGCCTAAATCCCATAATTCTCTTTTTTTAGGGTTTGCCATAACTTCTTCCCCTTTTATCCAATCACCTCTAAATTTTTCCCATATTATCCATCTCCAACTTTTCCTTCTTTGTCCCTCTTTGACAAATTTTCCCATTCCTTCATCTCTCCTCCAAAATCCCCATTTTTTGCTTGCTTGTCCCTTGGAAAGTGGCAAAAAACCTAGTCAAACCCCATTTACCCATCAAAGTTTCCTTCAAATCCACATTTTTCATTAGTAAAAAAAATTTTATTTATGTTTTTCTACTTATTCCTAAAAAATCAAAAAAAATAATATTTTGTCATTTTGTTGTCTTTTGCAGGAGGCTTGTTGAAGACTCCATTTTTCAAACTACTAATCAAATTGTTCTGCAGGATGCTTGTTGAAGACTCCATTTTTTTTCAAAACTACTAATCAAGTTGTTTTGCAGGACGCTTGTTGAAGACTCCATTTTTCAAAACTACTAATCAAGTTGTTTTGCAGGTTGCCTAGCTGATTCAACCAAATCTTGTGCATTTATTTAAACTAGGCACCTAGATATTAATTAAAATGGAATTAACCATTGTCTTATGTGTCTTTAAGAAAATCGTAAACGTAGGAAAGTATGCTCTCATCTTACTAGACGATCAGAAATCCAAACCCTCCAACCTTTTCTTGTTTGATTATGTGTTTGCCTCTAGCGGGCCTGCCCTCCCAACTTGCTCTTTGAGAAGGTAAGAGGGGAATGACCCAAGTGAGTACACCCGGACCTGGGGTTCCCAACTCACTATAATAAATAGGCCATTGACTACAAAAGGATTAATGGTTGGGGCTATATGAGAGTTCATTCTCACATTGGGTGCTTAGTAGGATCCTAGAGATCTCAATCATGCTTGCATGACTACTAAGTTCTGGGTGCTTTGTTGGGCTATAGGCCTTAATTGCGTTTGCGCAACTTTGAAGGGTAGCTCCTAATGGGTTGACTTACTAAACACCTTGTTCATAGTGGCCAAAAAACTTCTAGTCATTGGTGCAGGAGGTTGGACCTCTAAAGCCGCCCATATTTTTATGGCCCTTAGTAGAGACACAAAGTTCGCCATGATGAGTTTTCATGGGAATTGATGCTTGGCTGCCCCAAGAAGTGAGTGTCATGGAGGGGAGCCAGTGGGGTCAAGCATCTAAGTGTCCACTCTGCGTAAGCGTAGTTGGGAAACTAATTGGGATCCAATGACTATTGTCCTTGCCAGCCTTAATAATGTTGTATATGATCATGAGTGTCTTTGAGATAATATGCATTTGATCATTTTGTTTTCTTTGTTTGATACATACTTGCCAAGAGAAGACTATAAACACATCACTATCCCAAAACACTTTACAAAAACACTTGTCAAGACACAAACAATTGTCCAAGTCATTACCCACACCAAGTCCAAATTTGTGTCAAAGCTCTGTCCATCCCATATTTCATAAGCCTAAGAGAGAAGCTAAGAGTCCATCCTCTCCATCAACATTCAAGTTTGTCCTTTGAAACACCAACTATCGTCCAAATCAGGGTGGTCTTATCCCTTCATACAACTTGCCATTTGAATCGATCCTTCTTGCTCATACCAAAGACAACCTAGTCATCAAGTTTCTTCTAAAACCATACCTCCTCCATCAATCATCCTCAAATTTTCTAAGTCCTTTCATCACAAATTTCTTAATTCCTTTCATCACAAATATCGTGTATGGTCGCAACTCGATCCCAAAAGAAAAAGATGGCTGAACAACAATATGGCATGCCAGACATTGGTGTCCTATATGAAGATCCCCCGCAAGATCATACACAAAGTGAGCAACCTAGCAATCAAGATCAAAGCCAAAATCCTGACATGGTTAGCCAAGATGAACTTTGTCAGAAAGTGCAAACTTTCCTACCAGATTCTTACAACCAAGAGATGATGGACAAGTTTATTAAACACAATCCTACTACACTTCTGAAAGCTCTTCTTGAAAATGGAGCTCAACTTCTGCTTGAGTTTAATATATCTTCTCTTGCCCAACAACCACAAGGAGACCTCAATTAATTGCACCTACTATTCAAACTCAATTAATTGCAGCCCCATCAATCATCCAAGCTCAATCAGTGCCACCCGCAGTACCTCCCACCATGGTCTGCATCCCACCTTCTTCCTCCTTACCATCTATACCACTATCAAATCCGATCTCATCTATTCTCCAACAAACTTCTATACCACCTCCTTCTATTGAATCACATATTTCTATTCCACAAACTTCCCTTCCTCCCAACAATGTTGCAAATTTTATCCGGGCCATATTCAATCTCATCAAAATCATTTGCGGACCACAACCAACTATCACACAAACCCCAGCGATATCGGTCATCACATCCCACATTCCCACCTCCTCATCATATCAATATATTGGTGGTTGTGCACCTTCTTTGGCTCATCCAATTCTTGGGGCAAATACAATTCATCATTGTCAAAGCCCACAACAAGACCTCGTCAAAGAAATTCAAGACATGAAAAATATCATCAAGGACATGAAACAAAGGACTAATAAAAGGAAAACTTACTTGTTTGAACAGTTTTTCCCTTGTCCTTATGATCCATCTATATCAGTTGCACCATATCGTCCAGGATTTGAGATTCCAAAATTCACCAAGTATGAAGGCAAAGGAGACCCCCGCGATCATGTTCGAGAATTCCACATCTTATGCCTGGAAGTCTCCTATAGTGACCTTTATCTTCGCAGACTCTTTCCCAAGAGTCTCATAGGAGACACCCTCGCATGGTTCTCATCTTTACCATGAGGTTCCATTGTCTCTTTTCCAGACTTGGTAGAAAAATTTGTGGCCCACTATGCATACAACATGGGTAATGATGTTTCTACGATGGACTTATGTAATACAAAACAAAGGCTTGGAGAAACCTTCGCCAATTTCCTACAAAGATGGTGACATCTTATCAAGAAATTCCAGTGGGACATGCTAGAACAACATCAAATTGAACTATTCCAAAAGAACTTGGTGCCTGAACTTTCAAGACCCTTAATATCCCAATGCATCAAATCCTTCCAAAAATTGACCGATAAGGGCCTCACCCTCGAACGTGTCTTGTTGAAAGAAGGAACCTTGAAATATTACTAGAAGTCGACACAAAGTTCTTCCTCTTATCATAACGACAAGCCAAAATTCTGGTCCAAGAACAAAAATGTGGTCAATGATGGTGTAACTGATGCAAAGCAGGTCCAAACCGTGGCCGCTCCCCCAAAATCCACCACCAATAATCATCAATTTAACAATCAAACTAATCAAAATCAATCCCAAAAACCTCACAACAATGTCTCAATCTAGGGACAACCACCCCGATTGAATAACAGGACTCCAAGAGATTTCACTCCTCTGGCTGAGCCTATTGAAATGGTGTTTCAGAAACTTGTCCAAGCAGGTGCAGTGGTTTTTCCAATCACTCGCCCATTTGACCCCAATCAACCTAAAACAAGATGGTATAATGAAAATGAGTATTGTGAATACCATTGTATCAAGGGACATGATACACGCAAGTGTATGAAACTAAAGATCTACATACAAGATCTCATTGAAAGAGGTGAGATTGAAGTAGCAAATGCAAGACCTGGTAATAACAATAACAAACTCAAAATATACCAGGAACCCTTCCTGAATCATGATAAAGGAAAAGGCTCATCATCTAACTTAATGGGTTATGACTACTCTAATCATATAATCGACTTTAATTTTTTAGTAGGTCGCATTGAACCTACAAACAATCATGTCAATGTCATAACCATCCAAGGAGCCAATCCTCCTTCTTCCCAAAATAGACCAAATCCTGCTAGGATAGTCATTCAAGGCGCCACGCCTTCCACCTCCCATTTCCAGAATGACTGCAATGCAACTACACGTCGAGGTAAAGTCACCATCCAAGGAGTCCCTCCCCCACCAAACCCCCCACCCATGTCTTCCACCCGCCGATATGACCTCCTTGATCAACTTGGGAAGACACCTGCATACATATCCATTTTGGAACTTCTCAAGACTTCTTGAGTCCATAAAGAAATTTTGGAACAAGCCCTTCTCCAATCACGCGTTCCTGATAACATCAATGCCACCCAATTCCAAGCCCTCATTGGAAACCTTGCTGCCCAGCAATACATTGTATTTAACTCCAAAGATGCTCCCACAGATGAAGACCATAATAAACCTTTGCACATCGAAGCTCTCATCCACAAGCACAAGGTCAAACGTATCATGATAGACGGTGGATCCGGGCTTAATCTGTGCACATACAAATTAATAAAACAATTGGAACTTTTTGAGGATCTGATAGACACATCAGGAAGGATCACAATAAAGGCATATGATGATACAGAAATAATTTCAAAGGGCATGATCACCTTACCTCTTCAAGTGGGCCCCATTACAATTGAAACCCCTTGCCAAGTACTAGATCTCGATCTCCCCTACAACATTCTCCTCGGGAGGCCATGGATTCATTCCTTGTAGGTTTTATCCTCCACCTATCACCAATGCATCAAATTGCCCTATAATGGAAGAGTGATCACTATCAAAGGTGATCCCTAACCTTTTTAATATTGCAAACTATTAGAGGGGAAGCATCTGTATCATTGCCCACTAAATAGACCCTCACCAACACCTCCATCTGACACATCTAATGTTTCCTCCACATCATCCCAACCAAATAATCAAATCAAGATCTTGGACAATGGCTATGGAGAATACAAATTGGAGGACATCTTATTGATAGGTAACCTCCCTCTCTCTCCTAAGTCATTTGGCAAACCAAAAGAGCTCAAAAAGGACCCGAAACTAGTCATGCAATGCCAAAACACCACATTCCAACAATGGAGCCCACTTGATAATGAGAACCTCGAATTAGATATCTCTTCATGGCTGTACAAAGAAGAGGATGAAGATCCAGCAAGAATATCCAAAAAAATGTACCCAAAAGCATTTGCCATAGTTGAAAAAATGGGTTACAAAGGACACGGCT
Organism: Cryptomeria japonica; assembly: GCF_030272615.1. NCBI lineage: Eukaryota > Viridiplantae > Streptophyta > Pinopsida > Cupressales > Cupressaceae > Cryptomeria > Cryptomeria japonica. The sequence continues at coordinate 580,466,942 of NC_081407.1, read as the reverse complement.
TGGGGCCAGAGGAGAAAGAAAGAAAAGCACCCATAAATCTTATCTCCTACAAATACAACAGAGGCTTGGGGTACACCCTGGTGCCTAAGATTACTATTGTTGGTGCCCCTTCTAGTCCTTCTTCGGATATCGAAAGCGCTGATGAAGAGGAATTCCATGAAATGCCTTATGAATACGAGAAAGATATCTTCTTGGATGCTTACATCAATACCATCACCCCCATAACCCTTCCCACTTCACATGAGCTACATCTTGTCCATCTTGAACTCATTGACTGGGGCCAATGAGACAAACCCACTCTAGATATCTGCGCTGATGATAATGCTCTCATTGCTCTCTTGATGGTGCCAAACCTGGAAGATTGTAACATAATTGAGGGTAATAAACTACATGAAAAGGGATACTTTGGTAGTTAGGTCAATTCCCTTAGACACAAAAAAGATAATAAAAGGAAAAAACATGATTCCCTAGGTGAAAACCACCCTGAGGCACCTTTGGATGAGCAAAAAAAAAAAACAAAGGGTGTATCCGAAAGTGAAAACCTGGAAAAGGCACTTAGCGATGAGGGATTTGACCTCCCTACCATTGGTTATCTTCCATAGTACAAATCAAATTTGCTGATAGAAGAAACAGACAACATCAACATGGGCACCGAAGTCATTCCGAAAAATATGCTCATTGCCAAATCCCTCACAAAAATAGAGAAACAAGACTTCATCAACTTCCTTATAGAGGTAAAAATCAATTTTGCATGGTCCTATTTCGATATGCCGGGCTTGGAACTTGCCTTGGTGGTTCACAATCTTGCCATCCGCCCAGATGCAAAACCTGTAAAACAAAAATTGCGCAAAATGCACCCACATGTTGCACTCTTGGTGAAGGCGGAACTCCAAAAGATGTTAGACGCAGAATTTATCAAACCAATAGATTATGTTGAATGGGTCTCCAACATTGTACCTATCAGCAAACATATTAGGGGTATCCGCATCTGCACAGATTTCCGAGATCTAAATATAGCTTGTCTTAAAGATGATTTCCTGCTCCCAAACATAGATATGATTGTGGACCTTACAACAGGACATGAGATGTTGTCGCTTATCGATAGATTCTCTGGATACAACCAAATCAGGATTGCAGATGAGGATCAACATAAAACTGCATTCACAACACCATGGGGGACTTTCTATTATCGAGTCATGCCTTTTGGTCTCAAAAATGCTGGAGCTACATATCAATGTGCAATGACAACAATTTTTCATGACCTCTTACACAAAATTATGGATGACTATGTGGATGATCTGCTAGGCAAATCTAAGACAAGACAAGAACACATTCCCATTCTAAAGCAGATCTTTGAAAGATTACAAAAATACAAACTACGGCTGAATCCAAAAAAGTGTGTGTTTGGAGTCACATCGTGAAAACTATTAGGATTCATTGTTTCCCACAGAGGTATCGAGGTTGATCCTGCAAAAGTAAAAGCTACCATGGAAACGCCTCCACCAAAAACTCTTAGACAACTGTGCATTCTCCAGGGAAAACTCCAATCTGTCAGGCATTTCATTTCACAACTAGCAGATAAGTGCCATCCATTTGCACACCTCCTGCGCAAGGATACAAAATTCGAATGGGACTGCTTATGCCAAAAGGCCTTTGAGAGACTAAAAGAATATCTAGCATCACCTCCGATATTTATGCCTCCTACTCCTGGAAAACCCCTTATTTTGTATATATGTGCTACTGCAGTGGCATTGGGGGCATTATTGGCACAAACAGATGATCAAGGGAAAGAACATGTCATTTACTACATCAGTCATACACTAGTAGGGTATGAACTCAACTATACCCCCATTTAAAGAGAATGCTTGGTATTGGTGTTTAGCACACAAAAACTCCGACATTATATGCTAAACAACAAAACAAAACTAATTGCTAAAATCGATCCACTTAAATATCTCTTGTCCAAAGTTGCTCTCACTGGTAGAACGGCTAAATGGGTCATGCTCTTAAGTGAGTTTGACATTGAATATGTGGACAAAAAAGCAATCAAGGGATAGTTCATTGCAAATCAGTTGGCTGAAGCTCCACTTCCAGGTGACCATCCTCTTCTCACAAAATTACCAGATGAGTTCATTATGACTATTACTACATCCTCCACATGGCAATTGTATTTTGATGACTCCTACACTCAAAATAGATTGGGGGTGGGAATATAATTGGTCACACCTCAAGGAGATGGCATCCCAAAATCATACAAGATAGCCTTTGCATGTACCGACAACATAGCAGAATACAAGTCCCTCATCACAGGTTTACGCTTGGCTATCCATTGGAAAATAAAGGAATTACAAGTCTATGGCGATTCCCAGCTCATCATAAAACAAGTCAATGATGAATACCAAACAAAAGATGATAAACTCCTTCCCTACCATACCATGGTTGAAGATCTTAAGCAACATTTCATGGAAATCAAGTTTGATCAAATCCCATGAACAAACAACAAGGCTGCAGATGCAATGGCCACCATTGGCTCCCTCCTTCAAATGCTAGCACATAGTCAGAAGTGCAAGTTCTTGGTCGAGCAATTATTTATACCGGCATATGACCTACCAGAGTCTGAAATGGTATGTGTTCTCGTTGGTCCCGAGTCCCCTTGGTACAAAGAAACCTTTGCTTTCCTGAAAGACAACACCATTCTCCCACACCTCACCAAAACCCAAAAAAAAACCTTCATCTGCCGATGTGCCCATTACACCATCCTTGCAGAGACCTTGTTTAGAAGGCATTTTGATTGTTCCCTCCTAAGGTGTTTAGATAAACAAGAAGCAGAATGGGCATTACGCGAAGTACACGAGGGTATCTATGGGGCACACTCAAGTGGACTCACATTGGCTAAAAAACTTTTGAGAACATGATACTATTGGCCTAAAATGGAAGAAGATGCATACAACTATGTGAAGAAATGCATCCCTTGCCAGCAGCATGGCGACAAGATTCATGCACCATCACAAGAATTGCAGCCATTCATTACACCAAGGCCCTTCTCGTAGTGGGGGCTCGCTCTCATTGGGAAAATCCACCCTTCATCTTCCAATGGACATAAATTAATTATCACCACCATTGAATACTTCACCAAGTGGGTAGAGGCTAGATCCCTGTTACTCTCACCACCGATAAGCAAATATCCAAATTCATCCTGAACTACCTAATCTGTCGGTATGGCATCCCAAAAGTTATCATCACAGATAATGGTAAACAATTTAAAAACCAGGATGTCAAAGAACTCTACCAAAAATTCAACATCCAACACCACTTCTCCACTCCATATTACCCCCAAGGCAATGGCCAAGCTGAGGCTTCTAATAAAACCCTAATAAAAATCCTCAAAAAGATAGTCAATGAAGCGGACCGTGATTGGCATCCCCAAATCCATCCTACATTATGGGCCTACCACACCTCTATCTGCACCCCCACAGGAGCCACTTCTTATTCCCTAGTATTTGGTTATGAAGCCATCCTTCCCCTTGAGATTGAGATCCCCTCTCTAAGGGTATCACTGCAAAACATCCTACCAGAGGAAGAATACAAAATTGCCCGCTTACAAGAGCTAGAATTGTTAGATGAAAGGCGCCTCAAGGCCTTGAATCATCTTCGGGTATATCAAAATTATCTGCGCATGAGTTATCATAAAAAAGTCAAAACCCGAGAATTCAAAGTTTGTGATCTTGTCCTCATGGAGAATTAGAAAAATCCACAAGAAAGAGAAAAGAAAGGCATGTTCAAGCCTAATTGGCTTGGACCATATGTAATCACAGTGAAATATGGATCATGAGCTTATCAGTTGGCTACTCCTGAAGGCGATCCTTTGGATGATCCAATGAATATCATGCACCTCAAAAGATTTTATGCTTAGTCCTCAGAAAGTCTTAAATGGTAAAAAAAAATTAAAAATCAAGAAAAAAAAAAAAATCAAAAAAAGATCTTGAAAAAATCGTCACTTTGGTGAAAAACTGGCAAACAAGCGCCTTATGACACAAAAAAAAAAATTATTAAAAAAATCAGAAAAAGAAAGAAAAACAATTCGTCCATTAGTGAAAACCACTTGTTGGTGCTATGGGCAAGTACCTTGGTGAAAACCTTTGTGCAGGCACCAAGGTAAATAACCGGATCCACTGTTTATCATGTTGATACTACAAATCATCCACCATCTAGTCCACCCATGCACAATATTCCTTCCTTTCCACCTCCCAATAAAACATGTGTATGATGATGAGTCTTCACCTGAGTCATGAACAAGGAATGTCCCATTGAAACTGAGCTTTTATGCCTCTGTGTAAGCTTCAAGAAGTCTTGAGAAACAATCCCAAGTCCATATTAGTTCTACTATTGGCAAGAGGTATTATTTGGTCGCAAGGAAGAGACTTGTTAGATTTTGTTAGATCTTTTCATATAGACTTGCTTCTTTGCCCTACGACTGCCACTATTTACAACTGCCTAGATTCTTTCATATCTAGGTACATTATGATAGGCGCATACTGAGGGATATTTCATAGTATGGAATGTTTTGGATTCTTCTTGTATAAACCGGTGACCTGGTACTAGTGTTTGCCAGAACTTACCTTCTCGTGTACAAGAGGTATCGGTGTGTTTGACGGTTTCCTTGCACGAACCCACAATTTTGTATTAGTGTTTCTTAACACTTCCATTGTTGTGTGCAAGAAATTCCTGTTTGTCTACAGAGTCAGTCCACGCCCTGGGTTTCCCATGGCATCCTGATTTCTATAATCAGTGGTGAAAGTCACTCAGGGCAACATCAAACTAGGTTGGCTCTCCACATTTGTTGTGCACAAAATCTCACCATCATTCCATCAAATCCTAAACTCAATAATCCCATGGAGTTCTCAATTGCCCCCATTTTCCTCCGCGGTCTCGCATCTCTTATTCTTCTTTCCAAATACCTCACAACTACTTCATATATCTTCCCCATTTATCCCTTCCACCCTAATTTTTCTTCCTCTATTTTTCCTCACATAATCAATTCGGATTCTGATTCATGTCTTGTACAGGATGTATCCTTCCAAAAACCAAAAGCTCTGATCATGTCTTATACAGGATGAATCCTTCCTGAAACTAGACGTTGTGATCGATCATGTCTTATACAGGATGAATCCTTCCTGAAACCAGATGTTGTGATCGATCGTGTCTTATACAAGATGAATCCTTCCTAAAACCAGACGTTGTGATCGATCATGTCTTATACAGGATGTATCCTTCCTGAAACCAGACACCCCGATCATGTCTTATACAGGATGAATCCTTCTTGAAACCAGATGTTGTGATCGATCATGTCTTATACAAGATGAATCCTTCCTGAAACTAGACATTGTGATCGATCATGTCTTATATAGGATGAATCCTCCCTGAAACCAAACGCTTTGATCATGTTTGTCTTATACAGGATGAATCCTTCCTAAAACCAGATGCTTTGATCATGTTTATCTTATATAGGATGAATCCTTCCTGAAACCAGACTGAATCTAGATCTTATCAATCGAATCGAATCAAATCTATCAAGAAATAAATCTCACAAAACTCCAAAGATCAATTACCTCAATTGATTTCCTGAGGGGGCATCACCATACCAAAATCTATCAATCAAGAGCCAGGGCATCCTATCAAACCAATATCAACATCAAAACAAGATTATTCTTTGAATCAATGCGTCATCACACCTTGCTTCAAAGAGGGGCAAAATGTAAACACTTAAAAATAATTATTTTAATTATTTTTAATGCCTCACATAATTAATTAATTAATTATGTTAATTCAAATTCTCCTCAATATTAATTAAATATAATTAATATTGTCACTATAGCATGTGATTGATTTATTTAATAAATCAATCCCTTTCTTTATTCTTCTAAAAAAAAATCCTCACAAATCTTCCTCTTAGCTAATTAATTTCAATTAATTAGTTAACCTACATGATTCCTACAAGTCATCTTCTTAATTCATCATTAACCTAATAAATTCTTCTAGAAACTCCCTAAACTCACTTAACATTATTCTTCTAATTTTTTATTCCCTCCACTCATTCTCTCTCCTATTCTAATCCTAATCCCACCTAACATTTCCTCCAATCCCCCTCCTAATGAATCGTTAATGGCTAATCATCATGATTAGCCACAAAGTCAACTCCTTGCTTTTAAACAATCTTTTCCTAGGTGATTGTAAGATTTTCAAAATCTCACATTCCTCCAGGTATCCCCTCTCTCAAGAAATTTTTAATTCCTTTTTATTTCTCCAATCCCCATAATATCCTTTTTGGGAGAATTCTTTAATTCCTCCAATGCACCTTGTGGAGTGTGGAGATACGAAATGCCTTTAAGGCATATTTCTTGGTCTCCACACCCTCTCTTGGAGCTTGTGTGAGCTCACAAGTAAATCTTAGCCCTTCATCTCGAATCCATCTTAGCCATCCATTTTTCTCTCCTCTTCCTATAAATAAAAGGAATCCATCCCTTCATTTCGACATCTTGAAATCCAGTAAGCTTATGCTGCCCTTTTGAGCCCAGGAAATCATCTTGGCAGCTTCATCATTTTCATCTTTATCATCCTCCTAAAATCCATTTCATGTTGTTTATTGGAGAGCCATCCACATCTAGCAATCAAAGGAGCACATCAAGTGGAGCATTATCAAGGGGCACCTTCACTTCATCAAGCTCAATCTGAAGAAGAAGGTAAAATGGTCTTTTCATGCTATTTTAGCATTTTGCAGGTTTATCTTGTTATGTTTTGATCATTTAACATTCTAATCTGTTTTCCCCTCTTCAAGTTCATTCTGATGTATGTGGACCTATGTTCATACCTTCATTGGGGGGATTTTTGTATTATGTAATATCTGTTGATGACTACTCTAGGAAAACTTGGATCTACTTTCTGAAATGTAAAGAATCAGAAGAGATCCTTAATAGGTTTAAAGAATTCAAATCACTAACAAAGAAATACTCTGGTAACAAAATTAAAACCCTAAGAACTAATAATGGGGGGAATACACATCAAAATTATTTAAAGAGTTTTGTAAAAATTTAGGGATTAAGAGGGAGTTAACAATACCCTATAACCCTCAACAAAATTGGATAGCTGAGAGGAAAAATAGGACAATCATTGAAGCTACCAAAGCTATGATTCTTGATCAGAATCTAAATGTCAATCTTTGGGCAGAAGCAACTAGCACTATTGTATATATTCAAAATAGATGTTCTCACTCTCATCTTGAAGATAAGACCCTTGAGGAAGTCTTTACTAGATCAAAACCTGATTTAGCCACCTTAGGATATTTGGAGGCCTTGTCTATATTCATGTACCTAGGGTGAAAAGAATTAAATTAAAGCCTTCAGGAAAAAGGGGAATCCTTGTAGGATATAGTGAAACCTCCAAGGCCTACAGGATCTATATACCTAGTCAAAAGAATGTTGAACTAAGTAGGGATGTGATCTTTGAAGAAGAATTAGCCTTCAAAAGAGCCCAAAGCTCTCTAGACCCTGAAGTCTATATCCCCACCCCTAGCATAGATAGAGATCCTACTCCTGAGCTTTAGAGGGAGAATCCTGAGGAAACTATAAGGGAAACTAAAAGTCCACCTAGAGAAAACCTCAAGAAAAGACCACTATGGGCCACCAAGACTATAGCAGAAGCTCAGAAGTTTGTTGCTCCATCAAGGACATTCAGGGAAAGAAAAAGGCCTAATAAATTCACTAGCTATCTTGCCCTTATGAATGATCTCTCTAAAGCCGAACCAAAAAATGTATCAGATGCACTTGAACATCACGTATGGAAGGATGCCATGTCTGAAGAGTATCAGTCCATTATGAAAAATGATGTTTGGGAGATTGTTCCTAGGCCAACTAAGAAATCTATTGTTTCATCTAAATGGCTCTTTAAGATCAAACATGCTGCAGACGGCTGTATAGAAAAACACAAGGCTAGATTTGGAGCTAGAGGTTTCTCACAAAGGGAAGGAATATATTATGAAGAAACTTTTGCACCTGTTGCTAGGTATACATCAGTAAGAGCTATATTAGCCATTGCAGCAGCAAAGGGGTGGAAGATACACCAAATGGATGTTAAGACAACATTTTTAAATGGTGAGATCTCAGAAGAAGTCTACCTAGAGAAACCTGAAGGGTTTGAAATTTATGATGCTGGGTCTCATGTGTGTAGACTCAAGAAAGATCTCTATGGGCTTAAACAAGCTCCCAGGGCTTGGTATGAAAGAATTGACACCTATCTCTCAGGACTAGGCTTCTCTAAGAATGATGCAGATCCTAATCTCTACTACAAAAGAAATAAATGTGATATGATAATATTGATTTTATATGTTGATGACTTATTAATCATAGCAAATGATCACCTTATAGATCAATACAAGAAAGATCTATCCAAAGAATTTGATATGAAGAACTTGGGACTCCTTCATTACTTCCTACGGTTGGAAGTATGGCAAAATTTTGACAACATTATACTCAACCAAGAAAAGTATACCTTGGATATTCTAAAGAGATTCAGAATGCTAAACTGTAGGCCTATGACATCTCCTATGGAAACCAATTTACATAAACTTACAGAAGCAGCAGCAGAGTCACAACCCACGGACCCTACTCAATACCGATAGATGATTGGATCCCTAATGTACCTGATAAATACAAGGCCAGATATCTATTATGCAGTTAATGCACAAAGTCAGTTTATATGTGAATCTAAGGAGATACACTTAGTTGCAGTAAAACACATTATGAGATACCTACAAGGTACCCTAAACCTTGGTCTCAAATATAAGAAAGTTGATATAGACCTACATGGATTTACAGATTTGGATTGGGCTAGAAGTGTGACTGACAGAAAAAGCACTTCAGGATATTGCTTCAATCTAGGTTCAACTATGATATCTTGGATTAGTAGGAAGCAGTCTTCTATAGCTCAAAGCTCCACGGAGGCCAAATACATTGCAGCTTCTATGGCTACCTGAGAAGCAATATGGCTTAGGAAGCTTCTTGTGGGGTTGTTTGGGGAGCCTATGAAACCCACTCTTATACATTGTGACAATCAGAGCTGTATAAAACTTTCAATAAATCCAGTGTTCCATGAAAGATCCAAGCATATTGAGATTCCATACCACTATGTGTGAGATATGGTAGACAGGAATGTGGTCCAATTAGAATATGTTTGTACAAGAGATCAAACTGAATATATTCTAACCAAACCTCTTTCTAGAGTGAAGGTTGATCACTTCAGAAAAGGTTTAGGTATGATAGAAAGGTAATTTACTTTGTAAATTTGTATTTGCATATCAATACAATGTTTAATGTGTAAACTTCTTTGTCATGATAGGACATTTTGGATTCAATCCCTTGGGTTCATATCTAAGAGGTGAACATTTATATGCAGACATTATAAGGTGATGATCTTATAATGTCCAAACGAGTTATCATGTTAGATCTCTAGTGTGTCATGGATGTGCCATGATTGTGTTGTAGTAAAACACTTGTATAAGGTGTTAGTGCACATATCACAACTTGAATAAGATGAGAATTTTTAATCTCTCATATGATTATCCTTAAGTATTGCATGTCTAGGCAATACAGATATCACCGGCTTAGTTGATATCCTATCATCACAAGATTGACGTGATGGAAATTTTGTATCATGTGTTTAGGTGATACTTCATATCATGTAATTAGGTGATATAATTTTCTAGAGAGTTAGATTGTGTAAAGAATGCTAACTATCATTTGAATTATGATGCTTGATATATTATTTGCATTTATCTTACCTAGCTAAGAAGGAGTGTTAATGCATGATAGCTTTGGTAAGATAAATGATTGAATGAGAGATAAATGAAGTCTCTCATTCAATCATTTATCCTATTGATAATTATGATGAATAACTTCAAGCTATTAATCCTTCATTGGATAAACCATTCTTCCTTTGTATATGATCAATCTAATTAGTTCGATCAAATGCTTAGCTATCGATTATCATTCTATAGTATAGAATCCCGATTTAATATCTATTACATTATTTATGCTCACCGATTATTAAATCGGGTTAACCAATGCAATCTGATTTATATCGGTTAACTTATTTCATAATAAACAAATGATTATCGGGTAAACCAAACACCGATTAGTATTGATCTTAATATAGGTTTGCACTGATTGATATCGGGTGATACACCGATTAATATCGGGTGGCAAAATAAACATACACCGATTGTTATCGGGTGTTAAGACAAGCATACATCGATAAGCATACACTGATTGTTATCGGGTGTTAATGTAAGCATACACCGATTGGTATCTATTGTTAAATGAACACCGTGTATTATTATTGTGATTAGCAAAGGGGCACGATCAAGTAATGTCTTGATTGACCATGTCTAAAAGACATGACCGGTCAAGGCATTGCTTGATCGTACCCAGCTTGCTATATATATCAAATGACATTTGTGAGAAAGGACATCGAAATTAATAAATTCTCCTCTCACCTGCCATACAAAAGAAAATAATCAGTTTTATATTTAAATCAGTGTTACATAGAACAAGATATTATCAACTAGAATATAACTTGCATATTGAAAGTAAATTGAACATCATTTACACAATTGACTACCCATTGTTTGAAACAAAAAAGTGATAGCCAAGCCACTTAGTGGAGAGATGTATCCCCCATTATTATTTGATGGAGAAAGAAGATTATTGCCAAGATGACAATACCCTTGATGTGACCCTAAAAAATCCTTTGGGGATGACAATCAGAATGATCCACCAAGGAAATTTTATGTCGAACCAAAGATTTAAGATGGATATCCTTTTATACGTAGGGATAGCATTAAGGTCGCTAGATCTGTTCTGAATGAGGATTGTGTATATTAGAAAAATAGATCTATTATCATGTCTCTCAAGGGAAGTAAATCCCTCCTAGAGAAATTAGATGACGTTAAGAGTGCTAGGGATGTAGAGGATAACTAGACATTGGTGGAAAGAAAAAATAAGAAAATGAGGTAATTTTTAACATCCTTCTTGGTTCCTATGCCAAATGTGAAGCAATGTCTTAGCATGACAACACACTGGGGAGATATTTAGATCTTTTTATAGTTCTCATGTATTTGGTACAAGGGACGTTATTTGTCGGGACGAGGCCACTCATTTGTGACGTCACCTAGCAAATTCCCACATTCACAAATTAAAAAAAAATCTCAGAACAAAATTTAAAATAAACTGAAATGCAACTAAAATAAAATAGTATATATGTAGTAAATAAAATAATTCTAAAGTAAAAAAAAATAGCTTTTGTTAAAATTAAAATATGCATCTATGTATGTAAGTAGTAAATAAAATAATTTTATTAGATTTTTGTACAACAATGAATTAACACATTTACACATTGGAAAATGATGTAATTGTGTGCAAGGTCAAAATTCTTCACCATGTATGTTTATAAATCTCTAATTAGACATATCCATACGCAATTATCTCACACCTTATTCACATAGATGCAAATTCCTTCCCTTATGCTTAAATTACTTTACAATTACAAATATTTATATGGACCTATATCTCACTTTATCCACATAGATACACATTATTGTGTAGTCATCCAAATGTATTAACCTCTTCTTATGCATTATGTTAACTAATTGATTTTACTGTTTCCATGCCCTATGTCAGTTTTATGGATGCAAGATGGAGACTATAGCTACAACCTTTATTATTTACATGATTTTTTGTTATACACTAGCATTTAAATAATATTCAATTCTATTCATTGTTATTATCTATTAAGGTTTTATAATCTCTTACATTCAAGAAGAAAAATGAGCTAGAAAGACTTCCATTAATAAACTAAAACTAACCTAGATTTTCACATTCATTTGTAGGAGCATTTGCTGTATTTGATATTATTTCTAAGTTTCCTTGACGTTGATCTAGTAGAATAAGTTACTTCACAACATAGTGGTAGTGCTTATTTGCTCGCGCCTTTATCTAATTGTTCCATGCCTGTAAGCATATTTTTACTGTTTTCGGAAGGATTAGGTGGGTTATATCGCACGAAACATGGATCGTAAACACAAACAAGAGCACCACGAGCAGTCAAGTTGTTTTCAAGCCCATCAAACTACCCATATTGAAGGGCGGGAGCTTTTGTTAACTGGAATGCAGCGGAAAATCTTTACCTTTCAACTGAGTAATCTGTTGGTAAATGAAGATTGAGATGGAATACAATACAATGAAATGAACCATAAACTTACTGCAATAAGTTTTGCTGAAACAATGCACTGTGTTTATTTTCATTCGCATCAAACTCCCCATGTTAAAGGCTGAGAGCTTTTGCAGAATCAAATACAGGGGAAAATGTTTAGCTTTCTTTTGAATAATCGGCTAGTAGATGAAGATTGAGATGGAATACAGTGCAATGTAATGAGCCATTTATAGAGAAAGCCATACAGTTACAGCAATACTTGTAATAACTTTTGCTAAAACACCGCATTCAAAGTCATATGGCGTAGCAGGGACGGTGAAATTCACGAATAAAGCCATTCAAACAAGTAGTTGCAATTTTATTCAGTATTGATGCTCTACAACGAAAGACGAGTGCAATAAAACATTTGTGGAAACAGAAGAGGTATTATTTGTGAGGTGTGCCTGGTGCCTGGGTTTGAGTGGGTATCTAGGGGCTGAGACTGAGAAGCCGCCCATGTGCCCACTTCTATCCTAAGAAAGCAGACTTGTTGGTGAGCAAGGAGGTCTAGTGTCTGGAGCATTGCCCTTGCAGCTCGCACCATCTGCTAACCTTCCTGTCAAATTAGCCGTCTTGGTGGGTGGTGGAGGTGGTGGGCAGCGTGGGTCTAGAGCATTGCCATTGCAGCTCGCACCATCTGCTAACTTTCCAGACAAATTAGCAGCCTTCTTGGTGGGTGGTGGTGGGCAGCGTTTGTCTGGAGCATTGCCATTGCAGCTCGCGCCTTTACCTAATTGTTCCATGCCTGTAAGCATATTTTTACTTTTTTCGGAAGGATTTGGTGGGTTATATCGCGCGGAAACATGGATCGTAAACACAAACAAGAGCACCACGAGCAGTGCAGTTGTTTTCAAGCCCATCAAACTACCCATATTGAAGGGCGGGAGCTTTTGTTAACTGGAATGCAGTGGAAAATCTTTACCTTTCAACTGAGTAATCTGTTGGTAAATGAAGATTGAGATGGAATACGATACAATGCAATGACCCATTTATAGAGGAACCCATAAATTTACTTCAATAAGTTATGCTGAAACAACGCATTCAAAGTCGCGACGTAGCAGGGACGTTAAAATTAGCGAAATTTTGCCTCAAAGATGATTTGACACATCTTTGACCGTGTACAAGCAAAACCCTAATTTTTAGTATTCAGGTCGCTGTTCAACTTAATGTATTTGACCTTGAAATAAGGTGGTTTCGAGGAAGTTATACCCAAAAAAAATTGTATATTCAAATTGAAATATATATATAAAAGAAGTTAACAATATCAATTTAAAGTTATTTTATTTACTAAAATAATATTTTTATCTTGAAATTATTATTTTTCTAGATATATTTTTTATTTCTAAAATATTGTGTTTAAACTCATACCCAAGGATGGTGACAAGGGCCTTGTTAAGAACTAAAGACCCATTACCCTTCTCAATGTGTCCTATAATATCCTGGCTAAAATGTTGGCCGTCTGACCAGAAAAGATCCTGCCCAAGTTCATCTACCCCACCCAAACCGGCTTCATTAAAGGTAGGTATATTTTGGAAAATCTCATCACAAGTTGGGAAGCCATGGAATGGTCTAAAGTTTTTGGTCAAGACACTGCTATCTTTCTCCTTGACTTTGAGAAAGCCTATGATAGGGTGGAATGGGACTTTATTATTATGATGCTTGAAGCCTTTGGCTTTCCTAGTGAATTTTGTACTTATGTCAAGGTCCTCCTTCAAGATGCCTTTGCTCAGATTGATGTGAATGGCTCCCTCTCCTCTTCCATTATGCTCTCTCGGTCCATTAGACAGGGCTACCCCTTGGTCTCTGCTCTCTTTATTATTGCCTCTAACACTTTATTCTACCTCCTTACGGATAACTCCCTCTCCCCAAAGGTTAATGGGATTAGGCTCCCTGATGATAATGAATTGATGAATATTCAGTTTGCCAATTACATGACTCTTTTTATTGAGCTCACCAAGCAAAACATGGATAACGTTAGCCTTAAAATCCAATGCTTTGGGTCAATTTCTGGAGCTTGGATCTCCCAAACCAAGTCTACCTTCCTTAGCTGGATGGATCACCCCCCTGACTGGTTTGGACACCTTGGCTACCAATGGGGTGGTCCTAACAAAATCGTTAGATACCTTGGAGTTCCCTTTTCTGTGTCCCCTTCCCTCAAAGATATGTGGCTCTGGGTTAAGGAGAAAATTGATAAGAAACTTAGTAAATGAAACAATAGATTCCTCTCCCTGGCTATCAGGGTTCAATTGTGCCAAAAAATCCTCTCCTCCTATAATATCTACTACTCCTCTGCTTGGATGTTTAGCAACTATCAAATCTTAGAAATTGAAAAGGTTGTTAGAGGGTTCTTTTGGTCTGATGGAAAAGGTAATAATAAATTACATATTTTTAACTGGAAGTGGTGCCATATTGAGAAATCTCTTGGTGGCCTTGGATTAAAGGATCTTAGGATCCAAGCTATTGCCCTTGCGGCTAAATGGATCTTCCATTCTCTCAAAGGTTAGGAACCTTGCAAGGTTTTAATCAGACACAATATTGAGAGGGTTGTCCCTAAGAATGCTAAGTCTTGGAAGGGTCTACATCTCACCGACCTTGTGGCCACTGGTTTTCCTATCTCTGTCTAGGGCACTTGTGTGTTCAAGTCTATTTGGAAAGCCTGGGAACATGTTAGGGGATTTTTGGTCAACACTAGTGTCAACAATGGTGACCTGATTCATGGAGAGAGATCCTTATGGTGGAACCTCTTTCACGCTGCTAGCAAACCCTTGGCCCTTAATCAGGTATGCTCGACTAGAGCCTGGGCTAGCAAAGGGATCAAATATCCTATTGATGTTTTGGAACATGATACTCTTATCACGTGGAAAGATCTCAGCTCAAATTTTAACCTCCCCCTGCTCAAAAAAGAACCTACAACATGATTAAGAAGGCTTGTATTGATTTCGGTTTTCCTAAAGACTGTGATGTTGATTCTCATAGATTTTTGTCTTTTAAATGGGCTGATGGTACTATTTTGGCTAAAATTAAGGCTCATAACATTTACTTTGTCTTAACCTATGAGGCTTCCATCATTAAGCATGTTAACATTTTATGGTATTCTGATCTGCCTGTTATGCAGTGGCAAAAGACCTTTAGCATGTTATGGAAAAGTCTGATCGAGCCAAAAATCAAGTGCTTTAAATATCTTATGATACTTAATAGACTTCCTCTTTAGAGGAATTATGATAATAATTATTTGTGCTCTATTTGTAAACTTCCTGAGACTGGCAAGCATATTTTCTTTGATTTCTCCATTGCTAAGGAAATTTGGTTAATGTTTGGCTTTTCTATCCCTGATCTTGTGAATACTATGGAAATTATTTTTGGGCACATGAAAGGATTGAGAAAGGATGCTAATATCTTTTGGTTTACTTTATCTGCCAATATTCTTTGGTATATTTGGAAAATTAGGAATACTGATAGTTTTGAAGGCCAAGCCAGGGCCCTTACCGAATCCTTTTGAAGACTCACATTCTTCAAAATTGTCATGTAGGTTGCCTCTACTATAAACGCTGAGAGGCACAAGCTCTTGAGGTTCCTCAAGGATGATCACACCACCATGTTCATCAGTGAGACGAAGGATGGTTATGAGTGGAGGCACAATGAGGACAACCTATCCTCCTTTGAGGAGGCTCTAGAGAAGATGAACAATGAAATTAAAGATAACAGGGAGCCCTCCTACACCCAAGTTGAGATGTTGGCATAGATTCAAAGCCAATAGACCATTGTTTGGATGGAAGGACCTCAGGGATGTGCGACATGGGTTGAACCCCATGATGACATCCTCTCTTAATGCTTTTGTTGACTTATCATGATGTAGTTAGTTTATTAGTACTCTTTTGTGCGAATTACGCACCTTGTTGTTACTTTGGTTTTTGTTGTCCTGTAGTGGTGACAACTTTGTTTTGCTAAGGCCTGGCCTCCTTGTTCTGGATTCTCTCGATTTCTATTATAAAAAATATTGTGTTTATTATTATACAGTAAAATTTTATTGATAAATAATTATCAAATTTTGCCTCAAAGATGATTTGACTCTATACAAACAAAACCCTAATTTTTATTATTCACGTTGTTACTCAACTTAATGTATTTGACCTTAAAAGTAAACTGGTTTCCAAGAAGTTATTTGTCATATTTTAGACTTTAGAAAAAAAGCATATATATTTATTCAAATTGAAATTGAAATTAATATAGATATCTTAGTATTTGTATATTCAAATTGAAATTGAAATTAATATAGATACCTTAAATGTATCTATTTAAGAAGTTAAGAATATCAATTTTAGAGCTATTTTATTTCCTTAATTTTATTTTATTTTAAAATTATTTTTTTAGTGTATATACATAAAGATATCAATATTTTATTTATTTTCTAATTCTAAAATATTATGATTATTATAATATAGTAAATTTTGATAAATAAATAATCTTCAAAATTATAATTTTTTTTAATGCTTTCATACCATTGCATTCCAATCTTTGTTACCATTGACAAGGTGTTGTATCATTGTATTCAATTTTTACTAAATCTTTTATATTTTTATGTGTATTCTTTAATTTGGATGTTTTTAGGAGTTTTCAACATTATTATAAGTGTATGCTTCATATTGATTAGTTTATGGTAATAAATTTATATAGAGATAAAAATATAAATGATTTAAATTAATTATTCTTAAGAAATGATAATTTAAAATATTTGAAAAGTTAAATTTAAAGTGTAAAAGGATACAATATTTACTTTCAAGAATAATAAATGAAAAAAAATATTAATGTTATAATATTTCTATTAATAAATATTTAAAATATAATGTATTGAATATGCTCAGTATTTTTAAATCAAAATAGACTCAATCTCCACCATAGGTCAATCTTGAGAGTCATATATCTCACTTGATACATAACTTAGAATTTTCCAAGTTGGTTTATTATAGCCTCTTATATCTAAATATCCATAAGGATGATAATATTTTACAATAGTTTTGGGAATGTTAGATTTTTGTGGTAAATTTCTCCTACAAAAACACTCTAATACTCTAGCTTTGTGACCTTCCAAAATGATTCAAAGATAACATTGTTAAGTATGTAGATGGCCAACATGCAAATTTAATGTGCCAAATTCCTTTAATCTCCAAACTGAAATACACTTCAATTTATTTTCTTCTTGTTTTACTATGTGATTTAACAACACGTGAAATTTCTTTAAATACATTAATATAATAGACCATTCAAATGTGTAGCAAGTCAACTCATAGTAGATATTCAAAAGGAGAAATAAGAAAGTAATTTTAATCATAAAATATGGAATTTGGGGTCAATATCAAGCTCAAATTCAATATTGAGCAACACAAAATTGATCCAAGAATCAAAATTTAAATCATGAGGGCATGAGTAGGTGCATGTAAGTCTAAAAAGTAATTAGGGGAAATGCATATAAATACATCAGGATTGGCCTAGGATAAGATCAATTATATTTTACTTAATTACATTTAAAAAAAGTATTTCTGACATTGTTTTACTTAATTACATTAAATCATTTAATTTAAATTATTCTAATAAAATGAGAATTGCCACGGTTATACCAATTTTACCATTAAAAAGTTTCTTCACTTTCGAGTGATTGTGATATAGCTTGAGATTTTTATGAAATTATATGAACAATTTTTATTTATTTTTTAATGCATTTGTTTAGTTTAGCTACATGATGGGGTAATGTGATAATAAATCCTACCAAAATCAAAATATTATAATTTTTTTTATGAAAGATATTAGCACTTATCTTTTGGGAGGAGATGCCAAACCTTAGGCAATCCTATCTTCTCTTTTGGTATGAAATGATATTTGGAGAAGTGAGGTGATTGATACTCCTTAAGAGATCATCTATGCATTAATTATAGGTGTGATCTCTTGAAAAAAGACATGTGAAACATAAATCAAATGAATTATGGAAAGTGATAGAAAAGATGAAAATGAAACATGATAATGTTGTTACATTCACTATGAGATTACTAGTCTTTAAGTAAATATAATAGTCAATGTTATGCACTAGGGTATATAGAATGAACCTGACAATATATCCAGTGCATGGATTGAATCTCAATATAATGGTAAATAAGAGGACATGCCATCACTCACAAGTCATTTGATAGTGTTGGTGGGTTCATGATGATAAAATCATCAAACATGATAGACAAAAAATTAAATACCTTGACCAATTTAGATAATTTAGAGAATGCTAAGGCATAAAATGATCATAATGATATTAAGTAGGTATAGTGTGGGTCAAAAGATAAAATAAAATATTCGAAGTATAAACCAAAGAAAAAGATAAGCAATTGTCAACTAATATGCATCAATACTATCACATGTGAAGATATGTAGAGGACTAAACAAAAAAAATGGTTAATGTTTGGTTTTAGGTAGGAAACATCGCATTTAAGACAAACACTTATTTTAAGGAAGAAAAGTTTCTAATGAATTATAATAAATAAAATTTGATAATGGAAAATGACTATTTTTGTCTTATGCTAACAAGGTTGGTGTGTGTCTCTAAGGGAAAACACATGTTTCAATTGTGTTGCTTGAATGTTTAAAATAACATTATTTGTGTTTTTATGTATCTTTATTGATGGATATAAATATATAAATGTATATAAATATATATAAATGTATATATGTATATATACATATATATACATACATATACATATACACACATATACATACATACATATACATACCTACATACATACATACATACATACATACATACATACATACATACATATATATATATATATATCTATGTATGTATGTATGTATGTATGTATGTATGTATGTATGTATGTATGTATATATATATATATATATATATATATATATATATATATATATATATATATATATATATATATATATATATATATATGATATACATATACACACATATATATAGACACACACACGCACACACACACACACACACACATATATATATATGAGACATAGGCATGCACAAGGATACAAAGATATATGTGATATTTTCCCTAGCCAAGTTAAAAACATAGTAACTCATTGATGATGTTGATGACGATGATGATGATATTGATGTGGTAATGATACATCCCAAAAATAATTCGATGATTAGGATAGACATATCCCAAAGATGATATTCTCACAAAAATCATTAAGGTTTGTAGCAAGGGTATGAATTTAACAAATTAGGATTTGAGAAAATGTGCTAGATTCCATAACATGACTAAATTGATTATAGTTGTGTTATTTTAACGGATTTATTTTAGAAATGGATGTATTATGGAGGGATATATGGATAGCTATATTATATTCTATGAACCAATAACAATAAAAAAAAAGATATTATAATAAAGATGAAAGGATACTGTATTACTCAAGTAGATTATGGAAGGACGATTAGGTGGAGGATAGGAGACATGTGGATTATTGGATTGAGGATTTTGAATGTGATCTATAAGGACTGTTTTGCATAGGAATAGTTTTCTTTCCTCCAAGGTATAGTTAGGGTGGCATTATTTTGAGTGATGGTTTGTGGTATTGCAAAAAACATGGATATGCTAAGATTTTTCTAAAGTATGATTTATGTTTGTGCCCTAATTGTTACCAAGTTCAAGGTGGGTGGGAAAGATGGAAGGATATGATATGGATTAAATGGATGACAATTTCATGTTAAAAACTGTGGTGTATTACATAGCATTCCCCCAAGTGTGAAATTCAAATTTAAAAAGTGAACGACATCATTCCTGCTGGATAGACCATTTTAGGGGTGGCATAAGATTTATTATTAGATTTTGATGAATTGTGTATGATGGTGGCGTGTCTCAAATCCCAATCTCTTCATGGATAAACACATCGGGAGAATTCTATTTAATTAGGGATGCATGATATTGATTCTAAAATTTGGCAATTTTTTTTAAAAAAATGGTGGACAGGTTGGCTCCTTGGGCCATTCCTCTTATGAATTAAGTGCAAAGATTTTGGAATCTTAATTCATGTGAAAGTATGATTGCCAGCTCAATAGGTATTGGCGAATATCCTTTCCTTTTGTTGATTAATATTTTTTTACTGTTGGGTTCGATCCGATATGCCCTCAAGCGTTTAAAGGATGACTAAAAGAAGATGAGATTTTATATCTCTGGTGATACAAAATGATGGAATGGAGTATGCTTTTCTTATAGGCTTAATTCTCATAATGACCTATCTTTTCTATTTTTTCTCGAGAAAGTTGGCCCTTATTTCTATTTTGTCTATTGGATTTGGAAAGGGTTTATTTCGTGCTTCCTTTGGTAGTAGAGCCAAACTTTTGGGTATTTATTCAGATTTCTTGGGTGCCAGATATTTTGGTTGACGAATTCATGACTGCAAACCACAAATATCAGGTGAACATGAATATTTATTCTATTTTTTGTAGCGATTTCCCTGGATAAGGATAAGGAAAGAATGCTCTGTGTTTGACTATTCAAAGGACATGTTCTAGGTGGGCTTGATGATGTATTGTTGAATATAGACTATTACAAATGCATTCCTATCCCTAAGGACTTTTATAAGATGTTTGTGAATGTTCCCAAATTCCCTCTAGTTCTTCTCGATGAGAGGAGGAATACAAGGATAAAAAACGCTTAGCCTTGAGGGGATTGGAATTCTTGCAAAATTAGATGAAGATGGGCACCGACAAAAATCCAGAATGGGTCAAATCCTACATTCATCTAGAGGGCCTTGAAGGTACCATTCAGGCTAAGGGCATTGCACCAGAGGACACAACTGTGGAAGACTATGGGATGGAATCGATGAATCTCCAGGTTTCTCGAAGAATATTATTTCTCTTTCCTTTTGCTAGTAGGGCTTGGATGTTTATGCTGTCTTGATCTTGTGTTAGGTTCTTGGGATCATTTTGGCTGGGATAGCCATAATTTTGGTTGCCTTTTCTAGCTATGTTGGGGTGTTTTGTCATATTCTAGCTCTGTCTAGTCAGGGTTTATTTTCGTTTTTTATTTCTTCTACTACTTCATATGGACTTTGTCTAAACTTATTCTATTTATTTTAATATAATGGATGTTTGCCTTCTAGCTATTTAATTACTCAAAAAAAAAAAAAAAAATTCTCCGAGTGTAATGGTATATATAGATAAATGATCATATGAATGATTCCTACCCACTAGGTTTTCATCATGTTATTTATGAAAAGAACCAAAAGAATGGTTTAACCTCTTGGATGCATTATTTGTCTTTATTATTTTCCTTATGTAATTGTTAGACAACAAACATGTTTACCATGTTTTCATCATGGAGGCTACCTCAAGGCTTCACAGAAATGTTTTTTACCAAAGATAATTTTTTTCTTTACTATTTTTTGGATTTTTTATTTTTTTGAATTATTTTTGGTATATTTTTAATGCATTTGATCTTAAAATTACCACTAATTATTTTGTTCTATTTGATGTTATTGATTTTGATATTTTTGTGATGATATGATAATAGTGACTTATATAATGTGGCTATCTTGTTTGGACTTGTATATAACATGTGGATCTTATTTTGATCCTTGTTTGAACTAAGGTTGGTATTATCTAAATATACACATCATGATAGACTACCACAAAAATCCTTATAATAAAATATTGTTGCTATGATGTAGTGGATTTGTGAAGTGGGATTTTTTGACTTTAAGTAATATATTAGATTGATGGTAGATGTAGCTATATTTTAAACAATTTGCAAGCTCAATTGTTTATTTTCCAAAATTAGGATGGTTGATGATGGAGATTGTATTTTGGATTGGTATTTTGTTTTCAGGTATCATGTTGTATATGTTTATATATAGCCTACTAATGTTTTATAAATGAAAATCATTCTAGGCTCTTAATAGAATAAAGTCCTCAATATTTCTTAGAGAAATAAGTTACATAAAAACTGCTTTCTTCATCTTTAGAGGAACAAAAAAAAATTATTTCTGTAATTCCCATCCAGAAATTATTCTTATGATAGTTATGTTAGATGTTAATGAATCTCATGTGTGATTTTGACTTCCTTATTGATGATTGAATTCCTCTTGATTGAGATATTTTATGATGTTTTGATTTGATATATGTTAGTTATGCACTTTATCTTTATGGATGATTAAATGTTAGATTTTATTTTTTTAAATTGACCCATGGACTGACATATTTCCTTAACTTATGAGATGTATCATTTGTGGATTTCATGTTATTTGTTTCATTTTGTATGCAGTGTGAGGGGATGATCTTTTGTCACTCACTTCGGAGAGACACAAAATGTCACGATTCTCATTCACCAGTGTGTGTGTAATTTCTAGTTATATGTATGTTATTTGTATATGTGCTTTTCTCAGTGAAGCAAATTTGCACATATAAAGAATCGCCTCCACCTAGTTCTTAGGTCCGAGCGTGCCCACATAATCCCAATGGAAGTTGTGGGAGATAGCATAAGACCCAGTTTTCAGATCCTTAGCCTTGCTTGGTAATAGAGTAGTGTCCTTTGTTTAGTGTCAACTTAATCATAATGCCACATAGGCAATAATATGTTGTCCTTTGGTATCTTGTTTATGTCTGTTTATGTGTTGTGTATGGGTTTATTGATTTATTTTGTTGTTATATTTTTAGTTATTAATTTATTATAAGGTGTTATGTATATTTGGTATAAATTAAATTAATTACCCTTTCTTATGTGTATTAAATTTGTATGCATGTGTATGTGTATGTGCATGTGCATGTGTATGTGTGTGTGTGTGTGTGTGTGTGTGTGTGTGTGTGTGTGTGTGTGTGTGTGTGTGTGTGTGTGTATTGAGGGAATAGTACTTTTATGTTTTATTTATAAATTAATTAATAATTTCTATAAATAAATTAAAATTAAAGCTTTATTGGTTAATAAATTAAGTTATTATTAGTAATTTGGAATAAATTAATTAGTAAATAAATTTAATGAAATTTAAATTAAACTCATTACAATTTTAGAAATCTTATATTTGAATTGGGGTGAAGCATTGATTTTTTGGGGAAGTTTCTTTCTCCTGTAAAAAGTTTTGGGGGAAGAAATAGATTATTATTGGGAAAAACAATTTCCAGTGTTTTTTTTTACTTTTGGAGAGATTGTCAAAAAATATTTCACTCTTTTTGGAAATGTTAGTCTATTCTTCTAGGGTTTCTTTGGTCGCTTGAAATTTCTAGTATCTTTTTTTTTTTTTTTGGCAAATTAGAAATTTATAGTATCTACTCAAACCCTTAAGATGTTTTAGATATATGATTTCTCCTAATTAGAGAAAATTTCCTATGCCTCCTTATCTAATGTTGCATTTTTAGAACTAGCTTATTATGTTAGATAATGTATTGCCATATGATGAAGTGCTTGTGTTATACACGTAATTTGATTTAGTATAGATCATGAGAACTTGCTTGGAAGATATTAAGTGCATTTACATAGTGAATTAAAGGTCTCTCTCTCTCTCTCTCTCTCTCTCTCTCTCTAGAAATTAAAACTATCTTCATCATGTGTACTATATTTCTTGTGTATGTCTTTTGGTTGTGAGTGAATGTTTGTGATTTTTATGAGACTCTTGTATGTGTTCTCTTTAAGGATTCCACCATGTGCTTTTGCATGACTAACTCAATTAAAGACTTTCTTATGAATATTACGATAATGTGCTTCCAATTGACATATTGAATTGACTTTGTATAAAATAGGATGTGTAAATGAAGAAATTTTTTGATGTGTATTCATATTCATATATTAGTTAACTAATAGTTCTCTCTCCACTTTTATTTTTGTTTCTTGATATTCAATGAAAGATGATAGTTAAAAATATATTTGTATCGATGAGAAGTAGTGAGTGTTTATGCAAGAGGTTTTGTATGGAAGAAAAAATTGTCTATATAGACCTCATTTGGGAAATTAGGACCTTTAGTTTCATCTATAATTTTATGAAATGTCATGCTTCTAAGAAGGCAACAAAATGAAGTAAAGTGCAATAAAGGCAATATGCATAGGGAAAAATTTAATCATCTTTGTATGATATTGTTGGTTTACGTGAATATGTATGAATTGTGACTATCAAATTATGTCCCTCTTCACTCTATCTAGATATAAGAACTCATATAAATGCTACTAAATGATGTATTTGATATTCAATAGAAGTACTTGATGCTTATTAATGAATATTGTATGGCTTTCATTAAGGAATGTTTAATTAATTCTCAATTGAATACCTAAAATGTTTTGTGTTGCATTCAAGACTTCATGTAAAGTGATTAAGTAGGTAGAATACATTTTTTTGCATAAATACTATATGTAGTTCATATGAATTAGTTGTTTGACAGGTCATGATAGAGAATAAGTATTGATTAAGATAAATTTGTGCACTGCATGGAGAATGTGTATAGAGGATATGAAGTTGTTTTTTTGTGGCTTTGTTTTATTTTGAAAGATAGAAGTCTTTAGCTTTGTAAAAATCTTTTATGGTTATAAAGAAGTATATGAATGTTGTGTGTGATTAGTGAAAGATTTGGAAATTATGTCATTTACTTACCTTACTTGAGTTGTGAAGGATGTGTTGTTTAATGAAAATTATGGTGGAAACGATAAATGATGATAGGAATAGTGCATCCATATGTTATTAATTTAATTATAGTTGTTGAAATCATTAAGTGGTCAACAATTTATGCTTAAGATCTGCTTGAAAATAGTACTATTATGACAATGATTACTTTGTAATTGTGATATCATAAATAATGACATTTATGTATCGAGTGTATTCCCTATTTGTGTGAAATACCATATCTTTCCCTTTCTTGCATATGTTTTCTTACATAAAATATAATTATATGAACTTTCATGTGTACATAAGATTGCATTTTATTAAAAGATATGTAGTTAATTTAATAGCCTAAGGTGTCTATTATACATTATGTAATGCACTCAAGATGTATGATCTTGGGTGTTGTGTAGTGGCTACTCCCTATGGTGTGGCTGAAATTGTTCACCTCATTTTGAGATTTTTGGTTTGACAGTGATTGTTTTAAATTAATTATGAATTATTTTTTGTGATAATGGGGGTAGCATTGTTCTTTTGAAATTTCTTATTAAAGGAATGACCACTAAATTCTCTTTTCTTTTCATCTAATTTATGACACTTGTCATGTATTTGGTGTTGTTAGTTGTCGAAATTGTCGCTATTTTTCATTATTTAATGTCTAACTTGACAATTTTACTTCTTGGATTATTTTATTTCCAAGTTTCTAGTGGTCATTCTGAATGTTTTATAAAGCTACCCCTAGTATGTGTTAAGAGTTGTTTCTATCATGTTCGCTAGAACCTATGATAGTGTATTGAGGGAGAACACCACAGAGATTAGATCTAGGCATGTTGGGTAATCAAAGAGTGTTGATATTAGTTTATGGAAATAAAAGTGTATTTTCTATGATGAAATTTATTTGTAACAATTTTGATTATATGATATTTTGGAAGAAGTTTGAATTTGATTAAGTGGATTGTGTGATATGCACTAGGTAAATATTAATGGTCTACAAACTTATTATTTTGACAAGTGTTTGGGGATGCTTACATGGATTCTATTTGGCTTATGTTGGTATTAGGTGGTTGTTGTATGTAATTATATTTGTAGCCACCTAGAATTGTCATGTTTAATAAATAAATATTTTTTATTTATTTAATTATTTTATCCTAAGTTGTATTAATTAAATAAATCTTATTTATTTAATTAATTCATTAATCCTCTTCTAAGTCTTTCCTCATTTAAATAAATACTTTTATTTATTTAAATTGTCCTTTCCTATATTTTTTTTATTTAATTGATCCCACTTCCTCTATTAATTAAATAAATCTTTATTTATTTAATTAATTCATTAGCCTTTTTACTCTATGACACATGTCACTCATCTCGTAATCCTTCTCTTACCTACCTCCTTTATCGTTTAATTATTTCCTCTAGCTACCCTTTAATCCTAGCCGATCATTTATCTTTACACCTCTGAATCTTATCCCTTCATTTCTTATAGTGTTCTCTATATAAGAGGATGCCCTCTTCATTATCAACCCTAATCGTCTAGTCATCAAAATTCTTAGAAAATCAAGCCTTTTGCAATCAATCTATCAACCATAATCTATTGTTTGTTTAGTTCTTGTGCACACAAAAAATTTGAGAGAAAATATATGAAACAAGATCAATGAAGATAGGAAGAAATGGAGATTGAAACCTTAATAGACATGTGAATGGTATATCTTGTTTTATTTTATTTATTTTCATGGTCTTAGGAATCTTCATTTGTTTATGGTGGATAATTTTTATTATTAGGCTAGGGTTTATGGTTGATCCTTGTTAGTCTTTCAATATTATTGTTTCCATTAATCCATTTTCACCATATACATATGAACACATCTATGATCAATACCATCCATATATGCATTATATCCCTCCTAATCTGCCTTATGGCTCAGGCATGGGACTATCTCAATGAGAAAAGACACCATCCAAGAATGAATTGCAACAACAAATCAAGGATTTATAAAAGAAAATGGCAGACACGAATACACTAAAGCAACAATATACAATGAAAGATATATGTCCTTACCCATTTCATAGAAGTATTTCAATGCCTCCATTCCCTCCATATTTTGTGACACCAAAATTTGATAAGTACAAAGGAAAAGGGGACCCTAAGGCACGCATAAGATAATTTTTTATAGATTGCATTGAGGTATCAAGAGAAGAAACATACTTGATGAGATTATTTCCACAATACTTAGGTGAACAAGAAATGGAATGGTTCTCCCAACTTCCACCTAGAATTAAGTCATAGGGTGATTTAGTAGAGGATTTTATACAACACTTCTCATACAACATTGAAATAAATGTGTTAGTGGATACCTTGTGTAATACTAAGCAAAAAAATGGGGAATCTTTCTCTTCATTTTCATAGCGATGGAGAGGTCTTGCTAGTCGATGCTCTTGTGATATACCACAAAAACAAATGGTAGAAATATTCACTCAATATGTCAACAAGGATATTGGATATGAGCTATGAAAATCTTGTTTCTCTACCTTCAAGGAGGTCATTGAGAAAGGAATGGCAATAGAAAAAGTCCTTATTGAACAAGGTGTGATTAAGATATTCAAAGGGAACAAAGAGGAATCAAATGGGAAAGACAAAACCTACTTTTGGAACAATAATAAAAACATAGTCAATGACAGGGTATTAGATGAAAATTTTGTGAAACCTAAGATAACTTTCCCCAGTGCAAGTTCCTCTAATATGAACAATCAAGTGAACAATCAAAGGCAATCAAAACCTCAAAGGAAATACACTCTATTGGGAGAACCGATTGAAACATTGTTTAAGAAGTTAGTGGCAAACAAGATCATAACACTACCTCAAAATCCACCATATGAGCCAAAAGTAAAACGAAATGGGTGGAATGATGATGAATATTGTGAGTATCACAAGAGTAAAAGCATCTAACTAGCAATTGTCACAAAGTGAAGAATATCATACAAGATCTTATTAACAGAAGAAACATAAAAGTTGATGGTCACACCTCCAATGAAGAGCATGTGATGTTTAAGGAGCCATTTCCTAAACATGATAAAGTAAAAGCTAAAAAATACACAATCAAGCTAATTATACCAAGACGCCCTATGATTATGATTCTACTATTAATCACATTTTCAATGTGGACACCTAAAATTAATTAAATTAATATTTAATTAATTTAAGTTTGTCCACATAATTACCCAGTTTAATTTTGTTAATTCCCTTCTTCAGAAGGTTAATTAAATCTAATTTAATCAATCTTATCACTATAGTCTAATAATTAATTTTCAATAAATTAATTATTTCCTCATTCTTCTTAAGTCACCTCACCCATTATTTCTTCTAAAACCCACTTAATTAATTTTAAATAATTAACCTAAATAAAGTGATTCCTACAAATCATTTTCCCTAATCTCCACTTAGCCTAGTTAATTCTTCTACAAGAATGCTTATCATTATCCTCCAATTTCATATTTCTCCACTCATTATCTCTCCTCATGTCAAATCCTTCTAACTTTCCCACTTGCACTCTAATCCCTCATTAACCCACCTAATCAATCCCCATAATCATTTGCACATCCCTAATCACCTTGATCCTTTCAAATATTATCAAATTCTTTGAATCTCCCCATGCATCCTCTTCCCAAGGAATTTTTAATTCCTTTATCCATTTAGTCTTCCCACATATCCTCTTATTTTGGAATTTTTAATTCCTGAAGTTCCTTCCCCCAAGTAATTTAATATTCCTTTTTCTTTTCCTAATGTACTGGGGTACTCTTCCCCATGTACCTTGAGAGGTGTGGAGATAAGAAATTCCTTTCTAGCATATCTCTTGAATCTCATACCTTGCCCTCTCAATCCATGTGCTTCCTCTCGAATAGATCTCAACCCTTCATCTCAAAATCAATCTTGGCCATTCATTTTGGCCTCCTCCAATCTACAAATTGGTGTCTCCTCTCCTCACAAATCATCCACTTTTCATACATTCTTATGTTGGCCATTTCATCCACTTCTAATCTAATCTTATGCTATTAATTTGAAATCCAAAATAATTCATCATGCCATCATAATGCCCGAATCTTCTCTCATCTAATCCATATCCATCATCATTCAAAACCAATCCAAATCTAAATAATATTATTGTGTGTAGAGAGCAATCCACATCCCAATCAAGGAGCTAATCCAAAAAAAATAAGGAGGGGTGCATCCTTGGCTTCACCAATAGCTCATTCAGAGGAACAAGAGAGAACTCTCTCTTGCAATGTATAAGAAACTTGGTTTATACTTTATTTTGTTTGTTATGTTTATTTGGATTTAAACTAACCATCTAACCTTGCATTGGTTTTCCCTTGCTTCATTTTGGCATGCCCAGTGGGACCCACGTCCTAATTTCTAACATTTGTGTGAGTTTGTAGTGTTTTTAGCTTGCAATTTTTTGCTTTAGCGCATCGGTCTACACTTCAGCACATCCGCCTCATTGGTTCAACATATTCACCTCATTGGTTCAACACGTCTGCCATCATTCAACACGAGAGATTTGAAATTTACATTTTATGACCGCCATTTTCTAGGTGTTTGCTCAATCAGTGCCTGCGCAAGAGTCAAAATGTGTGTGCTTAATGAAAAAATCCTCCCGCCTAACAATTCTTTGATTTTTTCATTAAAATTTGTGAATCACCATGTGCGCTTAGTGAAAAAAATAGTTGTCGTAAAATGGGCATAACTTTTTGTTCAGGTGTCAAAGTTTAAAAATTCGAAATGAGTTGGAAAGATGACTCAGAGGTATAAAATGGGTTGTCATTATATTTGGTATATCATTTAAGAAATAATAATTTAACACATTCAAAGTCAGCCCTTATATTTAAACTTTAAATGCACATAGTTTTAGCATATGAAATCATTTTTTATCAATTTTTTTTTTAAATTATCGAGAAAACCATAAGGAAACTAATTTTGAAATATTTTTTGGGCTAGTAATATTATGTTTGCAGCTTCTTGTTTTTTGAATGCCCAAGATCAATTATCATAAACTACTAATCATTGTTGTAAAAAGTTTTGTCGATGAAAATCATGTTTTTCCACTAAAGTAGATTTTTGTGTCTTGTGCACTTGCACGCATGTAGGGTGGACCCACCATTGCACCAAGTATCCTCTTCCCTAGCCTTCATGGATTTTGAGTGTAAGAGAAATGTCATCAACAACACCCATCTTTTTCTTTTTGTAGTGAGGGGTATTTTTTATGGGGATTTTATAACCTCACAAGGGTATCTTGAACTGGGATACATTGGGGAAATTGACTCTCCTAATACAATTTTTTTATGTGTCTTGTGCACTTACACACATGTAGGGTGGACCCACCATTTCACCAAGTATCCTCTCCCCTCGCCTTCATGGATATTGGGTGTAAGAGAAACGTGATCAACAATGCCCGTCTTTTTCTTTTTGTAGTGAGGGGTATTTTTTATGGGGATTTTATAACCTCACAAGGGTATCTCAAATTGGGATACATCGGCAATAATTACTCTCCTAACGCAATCTCGAGTGGGTTTTCTGAGCCACTATATAAATATGCTGGTCAAACGGCTTAGGTGTTGAGTGAATTCAACGTACGTGGGGGCCTTCCCTATATCGATAAGCTCAGTTAGAGCCTTAAGTAGCTTGACTTGAGAATCCATTTTTGGATTGGTGATCCCTAAAAAATTTCACTAAGAACCTTGTTTAGTAGCCTAAAATCCCACATTCATAGTGCAAGGGATGCAGATCATACTCTGAAGTTACCTCTCATGTACCCACTCAAGATGAGATATGAATTCCCCATATAATAGATCCTTAGATCTTTGGGGTAATAGAATCCGGTATGCCTAAGAAGTGAGTTCATTGTAAGGGGGAGCCAGTGCTACCAAAATCTCTATCTATCTTCTTGTTGGAGGCATTGCTTGTGCGAGAGGCCTATTGAATAATTTCCATCTTCCAACCTAAGTTGTATTTCTCATGCATGTCTTCATCTTCTACAAAACTAGTGAAATTTTGTTTGGGCTAATCTAGGCCCCCTTCACTTTCACGCTTGTCATAAAGTGTTTCTTTGGCCAATGTTCTCGTCATTGTTTTATTTATCTTTCCAAGAGTAGATAACATCAAAAACATTCCCAAATTATTTTGACCAAACCCTTCAACCTCCACTTTGTCACTGTCAAACCTCTATTTCATCTCCGTTTGTGCTAAACCCCTGATCAATTTTCATCCATCCAAATGACATCAATCCATTCTCGGGTAGCCTTCCCTTTCTTCTTCCTTCCATTGATCCCTAATCATTTTCTTCTCACCTTCAAGTACTTAGCACATCAACCTAATCAAATCTCCAAATATCCCAATCAATTCTAGTCCAAATTCAACACTTTGTAAAAGTTTTATTTAGACCTTTATCTTTAATCAATAATCAATTGGCTTTTTTTGCTTGGGAAAGAATCTCCCCCAAGTACCTTTGCTTAATCATTTAGGTTGATCAAAACCCTAAATCCTTTTGCCCTATTTTTCTTCGACACATAAGTTCACCCTAAGTAGAAGAAGGCTTAATCATTTGGATCCTCTAGCCCTTATTTTCTTAGGCATGTAAGTCCACCCTAAGTAGAAGAAGGCTTAATCATTTGGATCCCTTTCCCCATTTTTCTTAGGCACGCAAGTCCACCCTAAGTAGAAGAAGGCTTAATCATTTGGATCCTTCACCCTATTTTTCTTAGGAATCCAAGTCCACCCTAAGTAGAAGAAGGATTAATCATTTGGATCCTTTGCCCTATTTTTCTTAGGCACACAAGTCTAGCCTAAGTAGAAGAAGGCTTAATCATTTGGATCCTTTGCGCTATTTTTTGTAGGTACGTAAGTCAACCCTAAGTAGAAGAAGGTTTAACCATTTGGATCCTTTCACGCCTCACTTAAGTCCTAGTCCAAGGGCTAAGGTTTCATTTTAATCCAAATCAATCTTGTCCTAACCCAAGGACCAATCCAAGAAAATCAAATCAAATCAAATCAATCCAACATAAAGTTGCTAAGTCCTAGTCCTCATCTTCATCTAACATCATCTTGTTACTTTTCTTCGATCAAATCTATCCAATCCCAACTTATCCACCCATTCTCAACATTTTGAGGTCACATGTCTACCCAAAATCCACATCCAAACTTCAAAACTTGGTATGAGAAACTACTCATGGAAGTTCATGGATCACCTTGTCAAGCATCCACATCTAGCTCATACATGCATAAAAATTATCCAACTTCCACCTATCCATATCTCCCATCCCAACCCATTTACCAAGTCAATACCAATCCATCTTGTATCTCTTGTCCTTCTCGATCTATTATAGCATATATACTATTAAAAAAAATAGATGCCTGAAACAAGCGTCATGTGTAGTACCCCATATTCTTGCACTCTACACTTGGGGGAAAGCTTCATTAATGTTATCCTACCATTTGCATTATCCATATTCATTATCCTTTGTCCTCATCCTATCTAAGACCATCCTCCTTCCCTATCATTGATCTTTACTATTGTATCCATATCCTCCATCTCATATTTCTCATCCTATCAAAATGCATCCTCCATTCCTGTCTTTGATCTTGACCATGCTAAACAAAAAATAATATCCATTCATGCTTTGGGAAAATGCAAGTGTTAATTCTTCCACCATCCATATCCCTTGCATAATATTATTCCATATCATACATCTTTATCCATCATCTGTATATCCTTAATTGCACTACCTTTAGTGAGGTATTTTCCTCCTTTGCAACATAGTTCTTGGATCCCCATTCAGCCTATCCTCCATCCTTTAGTCTCCATATTCAATCACCATCCATCTCCTATCCAAGAAATCTCCCCATCCATCCATCCTCTTACCAAGCCTTCATTCTCCCTTTTCATTGGCCCCCCTCCATTTATCCTATATCTACCAACGAATCCCATCATATCATATCATATTCCCCATACCATCCTATCCAATTCAATCCCCCTCCCATTTTATCTGATCCATTTATGATTCCCCTCACACTCAGCTTTTCCCATCAACTTGAGCTTATACTTAGAACTCACGTGTAATCCAAACACCCATCCATACTGTGTTAATTAAATCCAAGCAACAATCCTCTCACCTAGAGATCCTACAAACTATTGGCATTTTTGATAATGTTGTTGTGATTGTCATTGATGGGCACACACTTGCTTTGAGATCACTTTTTGTATGAATGAGTTATGCTCAACCGGTATTTGTTTCAAACCGGTATTATGTATTATAACCTTTAGGCTATTAGTTTTTGCAAAAAGTGTCTACCGATCCCAAGCGGTATGAAAACCTCAAGTGGTTCGAGGATCTCAAACAATACGAAGGAACTAAAGCGGTAGTTATCATTTTCCCAGTCTTCATTTTTGGCCAACCAGTAATCGATAAAGTTGTATGAACTAGTAATACTCTATGATGAGTTACCAAACGGTATTTTTGTGATGAGTTACCATCCACTGACACTTTGACAGTGATTTTCTGTCATGTTATCAAATGTGTCTAGATGGAATGAACCTAGGAACTTGTAATGTAATCCTATTCGACCGACATGAAATTAGATTCCTTTTTAAGGACATCATGTCTAGGGTTTTAGGAGATGTAGCTATTAGGGTTTTTGGTGGTTGATGAGTTTTTGTATGTGTGATCTTAGAAGAGAAGATCAAGTCTATGTGTTGTAATAGAGTGTGGATTTACTGAAGAATTCTGAAATGCATTAGAAATGAGCTATCATGGATCTAACCAAGCAGAATGTTCTATTTGCTAGATCATTCACTTGTTGATTACTCACATCTTCGAAAAGTCTGAAACCCTTAACCGGGTAGGCCCAGAAAAGCCTTTGTAAATCCTCTAACAAGGTGGTTCACATTTGTGGAACGGGAATCCGCTGACAAGGTAGTCTTTAATCAAACTTATCTCCTAATAGAGATTGAGATTCCTAATAGGATTTGTTCTGGTGAAGAACATTGTATGATCTTAATCGGTCTGACCTTAACTGGTTTGGTTAATATTTTGCAAATAGTTACTTGTGAGTTTCATCTCATCATGGTTTTTCCCATTTGGGTTTCCACGTCAAAATCTCTTGTGTTATGGTGATTGTTCTTCTATGGGTAAATGCCTTATTTGATGTTTGGTTTATATTTGTGTTAACCAGTTTGTTAGTAAAACTGTTATACCGGTTTACTGCTAAACTGTTTAAGTGTTTGAGTTCAGTATTTTTTGGTATACTAATTCACCCCCCCCTCTTAGTAGTCATCAATTGGTATCAGAGCCACCCTTTCTATAAGTTTAACCACTTGGAAAGAGATATGGGGGAATACACTGTGAGGGAACTAACTCATCAGCTCACTCAGACTGAGAAATCCTATGATGAACTCAAAGTCAAGTATAAGGCTTGTCTTGCAAAAAGGAGAGAGCATGCTGAGAAACTGATGGAGCTAAATGAAAATAGTTCCTCTGATGAAGCAGACATGGAAGCCCTAGTTGAAGAAGTTGAAAAACTCAATGGCTCTAATGCCAACCTAAGAAGTGAATTGGAAGGACTGACTATCAAGATGTGTCAAGAGCTTGAGAACCGGAGGAAAGATGAAGATTTGGCAAAAGACAAAGATCATGAGATCTCCAAGCTGAAGCAAGAAATCAGTGCACTTACCGCTCATCTCCAAGAGAGTAAAGTGGAAAATGAAGAAATGCAAGGTGAACTAAACATGGCTATTTCTGAGAATGTAACCTTGAAGGAATCCAATGATGCTATTACCAAAGAACTCACTGAGTCAAAGGATATACTTGCCAAATTCAATAAGAGCAATGTTAAGCTAGAACAAAAGCTTGAATCAGCAAAACCGGTGAAGAATACCATTGGACTTGGTTTTTCTGGTTATGAGGAAGGTGAGACCTCTAGAACAAAAGATGGAGCATCAACGAAGCAACCAACACCAAAGGATAAAGGTAAGAAAAAGTTCAAACCTATTTTCTTTAATTGTCTCAAGGAAGGACATACTGCTAATGTACGTAGAAATAAGGCTTACAATAACTTTCCTTACTTTCTAAACAATAAGCCTAGATCCAATAGATTCAATGGAAATTATTATGCATGCAACAAGTTAGGGCATAAAGCATTTGAATGTAGGTCTGCCATGCACAACACCGGAAGGTATTCTCAAAGGAGTCAAGGAGTTTTTCCTGAACCCTCTGGAAACCAGAAACCAAACCGGTTTAATACCTATAATCATCAGTCAAGTAGAGGTGACTATCAAGCGACAACTAGATAGAGAGCAACTTGTTTTATCTGTCATGTAAATGGTCACATAGCTACAACATGCAGAAGGAAGAATGGAAACATGAATAATGGACCTTGGAGATCACCTGGAATGGTTTGCTATCATTGTAACAAATTGGGACACCCTACAAGAACCTGCAGAATGAGAAAGAATATATCGGATGATATACCGGTCACTCCGAAAGGAAAGATTGATGTTGGAGCCGTTCAAGTGGATATGAAGTAAAATTGGAAAAAGAAGCCAGAAAAAGTGTCTCAAGAGGAACCAATTTCTGTACCTAGTGTGGAAGATGCTGAACCAGCAAACTAAGCTATAGAAAAGCTTAGGGGGAAACAAATCGGTGAAATGTTTCGAACCCCTGATTTACATTGGTAAAAGACCTTAACCAGTATGTGATACCTGTCAAATGGTAGAAGATCAAAAACGGTAAAAGGAAAATTAGGGTTTATGCCCTAATGATGGAGAATTTATTACGGTAGATGGAGAATTCATTTAAAAGGGATTTTCAAGTCATTTTCACTTATCAATTTGTGAGAAAAGAAGTTTTCAAGTGCAGAGTGACAAAAGGCTATTTGTCTTATGATTCAAAGAGATTTTAAAAACTTTGAAGAAGAATTAGAAGATAATATCAATCGGTCAAGTGTAGAACTCTAAGAGGTATCCAACAACTGAAGTAGTGTGTGGTGAAGCGGAATTCGCCAGCCCTAAATCTCGACATGTGAAGGTATTTTTTGAGTTTCTCTATTTATCAATGGCTTCTGGATCACACTCTAGTTCTAGTGCACCCATTGATTCAGTTGATTTCATCCAATGGAAGGCAAAATATAATGCCCTATCCAAAATACTCGATGGTGTTATAGTTGAGGAAGGTATTTCATATTACATTGACTATAAAATTGAAGACCTAGGATCTCTAGTGATCCATTCTTAGTTGAGTTTGTTTTGTAGGAAGGACAAGAAGATCAAACTAAAATTCAGCATCTTGGAAAAAAAGAATCTTCACAATCCGGTCTATTTCATTGAAGAATTCACAGATGATCACAACCACATCATTCTAAGCAGAGTACATAGTGACAAAATGTATTTAGAATGGACACATGACATTACACTGGAAGCAATTCATGCTGTCACCAGTTTCTGTAACGTTGGAGAAGTGCTAGCCCTAAGGAAGATCAGCAAGACCAAAATGACCAAGCTCACCAATTCTATGAGCAACCAACAAGGAATGACCATCAATACCATCAAGGATGATATATTCAAGTATGCCTGCATGGTGATAGGTTACCAGACATTCTATGCTAGTAGGATCAACTCTGTCTCTACTGCAACGGTAAATGCTAGCTATAGGATAATCATGGAAGATGCCTCATTTGATTTATGCACCTGTATGCAAAGGCAACTTCTGGTGAACCTGAAGTCAATTAAATAGGACAATGCCTTGAGATTTAAATTTGGACAACTATTGGTCAGATTATTCTTCTACTTCCAAGGCTACTTTCCAGGAGTTGGTGATATTTAGTGGTCTTCTGACCAACCGGTTACAAAGCAAATCAAGGAAAGTCTTCAAGCGGTTGGAACAGGTTATCCTGATGTCCTGAACAAATGATTTGATGAGTTCAGACGCAAGATGAGCCAAAGGGTAAGAATATCTACTGATGTTGTCAAGAAGTATGAAGAGTACATCTTCTTTATCATCAAAGTAGATGAGTGCATAGTGGAGGTTGTTGAACCCAGAAAGGAAGAAGTGGAGCCTATGGGTTATGAGGTGATGTACGACATGATAGATAGGTATGCTTCTACCATACTTGCCTCATTGCTTGATCCTAAAATGAAGATAACCGGCACCTATCTGGAAAGGGTTACACCAGTTGAGGAGCTCTTTGTGAAGAAAGGAAAGGCAGTACCATTTGTATCGGCACTAGTTACTTCAACAAGTCCTAAAGTGACCAAGCGGTCACCAGCAAAGAAGAAGCCAGAAGTTGCACCTGCCAAAGTATTTGAGAGAAATAAAAAGACTAAAGGCAACACACTGAACTCAGAAGATACAAAATCTAAAGAACAACTTAAGAAGACTAGGCAAACAAGAAAGAAGACAAAGACAACCAGCAATGAATCGACATCATCAACATTGGTAAATATTGATATTTCCTCTTACAAACCTTCGACACATTGTCAAAGAACTATTAAGAACATTAGGAGAAAAGTGTTGAGTGATTTGGTAGATTATTTTGATGATTTCAATGATAATGAGAAGGAGGAAGTAGAATAGGAAGTCATTCAATATTTATGTATTAATGACTGGTCACCATCAGAAATTAAATCTGTGACACTGGATTCTTTATATAATTCTTTAGACAACAAATGGTGCATTGCCATAGAAAAGGAATAGGAGATAAGAGAGGAAATATTTTCTCAATATTTTCCTAATGTGTCTAATTCTGAACTTTATGAAGTTATGGAAAAATATAAAGGCCTCTTCTTTATGCGAAGAAGGAGACTCTTGTTGCTAGAAGGGAAAGTCCCTAAAGTGGTAAAAGATACCCACTCTCATGCACAAGCTGCTATGAGATTGCACCATGTTCAAAGCCAACAAGAAGGGTAAACAAGAACCAAAAATTGCAAAACCGGATGAGGTGTATAACAGTGAAGGAGAATAGGCCATTGAGAATGCTTTGGATGGTGAAGATGTTACTCCGGATACACCAACAGAAACAACAGGACAAGAGAAACTAGACAAGGAAAAGGCTGACAAGGAGCAAGAAGAGAAAAAGAAAAAGAATCAAGAGGAAGAAAAGCAGAAGCAGGTGGAGGAAGAGAAGAGGAAACAGACAAAAGAAGAAAAGAAGCAACATGAAGAAGAGAATAGAAAAGAAGAGGAGAAGAGAAAAGAGAAGGAAAAAGAAAAGAAATAGGAAGAAGAGAAGAAGAAGAAGGAAGAAGAGAAGAAAGAAGAAGAGAAGTGGAAAGAATAGCAAAGGAAGAAGGAAGAAGAGAAAAGAAAGAAAGAAGCTGAGGAGCAGAAGAAGGCAAAAGAAGACAAGCAAAAAGCCAAGGAAAAAGAGGAAGCAGCAAAGAGTGTACATGTAGATACCCCAAAGGCAACCGGTAGTCAAACCAAACTGGCTAACATCACCAGTCCAATTGACCTCCAATCCACAAATGAAACAGAGCTACTACAGAGCATTAAGCTTGCTCAAGAGCGACTAGAATTGCTGAGGAGGAAGAAGGAGAAAGATGTCACTCAAACTACGGTAGAAACTCTTACCAACTTGATTCCCGGTACCAATCTCCCAAGTACCAATTCCTCTCTAGCTCAATTGAAACACCCATGCACAGTTGTAGAGGACCAGGTGCAATCCCTGGAAGATGTTGCTGAAGTCAATGCTCAAAAGAAGCATCAAAAGTCTCTGAACACTGTTGTCATAAAGAAGTTGAATGAGCTCCGGTCTGAACTTTACAAGGCACAAAAGGACATAATAGATGCTCTAGATGAGGGGAATCTGTTGCTCAGTAAGATATGTCAAACCCATCTATTTTGTGATGATGTGCTTGCTCAAAAAGACAAACTGCAAACTGATTTGTAGACATACATAAGCACCTTCAAGATGCCTTATGATTCCTTCACCGCATATGGGCAAACCATTCACTGATTTGCAGGAATTTCAATTGGTTCTGCTACCAAGACTACAAATACTTTAGATATGCTATTTGAATTTGGATGCCTTAACAGTTACTCAAGAGATGAGTACCTTGGATGCCATGGAGGAGCATGTATCCTAGATGAAAACGGAGAGTGAGGTTGCTACCTCATTGCTTGAGTCATGGTTTGTATCCATGAAGACATTTATGCAAGA
This sequence comes from Cryptomeria japonica, assembly GCF_030272615.1. Lineage (NCBI taxonomy): Eukaryota > Viridiplantae > Streptophyta > Pinopsida > Cupressales > Cupressaceae > Cryptomeria > Cryptomeria japonica. Next base: position 580,427,830 of record NC_081407.1, on the reverse strand, counting down.
CTTTAAATCAGTTTTTGACAAGTTTCACTATTTATCGTCATAAACACTTATTACTTTAATGAAACAGGGGTTATTAAGCTGTACTTTGTCATTGTTGGCAAAGGGGGAGTAGTATTCTGTATTTAAAATTTTGATGCATGTTATGTATACTTTCATGTTTATCATTATAAGGGAGTAGTATACATTGTATTTTATGCAAAAGGGGTAGTGTATATGCTTAGGGGGAGTAATTTTGATTATGGCATATTTTTGTTGTAAAACACTTAAATGTCAAAATTTTTCCTAAGTGTTGCCATCAATGCCAAAGGGGGAGATTATAGGCGTTTTTGATAATGTTGTTGTGATTGTCATTGATTGACACACACTTGCTTTGAGATCACTTTTTATATGAATGAGTTATGCTCAACCGGTATTTGTTTCAAACCGGTATTATGTATTATATCCTTTAGGCTATCGGTTTTTGCAGAAAGTGTCTGCCGATCCCAAGCAGTATGAAGACCTCAAACAGTTCGAGGATCTCAAGCAGTACAAAGGAATTGAAGCGACAATTATCATTTTTCCAGTCTTCATTTTTGGCCAACCGGTAATCGGTAAAGTTGTATGAACCGGTAATACTCTGTGATGAGTTACCAACTAGTATTTTTGTGATGAGTTACCATCCACCGACACTTTGACGGTGATTTTGCGTCGTGTTATCAAATGTGTCTAGATGCAATGAACCTAGGAACTTGCAATGTAATCCTATTGGACCGACATGAAATTAGATTCCTTTTTAAGGACATCATGTCTAGGGTTTTAGGAGATGTAGCTGTTAGGGTTTTTGGTGGTTGATGAGTTTTTGTATGTGCGATCTTAGAAGAGAAGATCAAGTCTATGTGCTCTAACAAAGTGTGGATTTACTGAAGACTGAAGTAATGCTAAAATGTATTAGCAATGAGCTATCATGGATCTAACCAAGCAGACTGTGCTATTTGCTAGATCATTCACTTGTTGATTACTCACATCTTTGACAAGTCTGAAACCCTTAACCGGGTAGGCCCAAAAAAGCCTTTGTAAATTCTCTAACAAGGTGGTTCACATCTATGGATCGGAAATCCTCTCACAAGGTAGTCTTTAATCGAACTTATCTCCTAACAAAGATTGTGATATCTAACAAGATCTGTTCAGGTGAAGAACATTGTATGACCTTAACCAGTTTGACCTTAATCGGTCTAGTTACTATTCTACAGATAGTTACTTGTGAGTTTCATCTCACCGTGGTTTTTCCCATTTGGGTTTCCACGTCAAAATATATTGTGTTATGGTGATTGTGCTTCTGTGGGTAAATGCCTTATTTTCTATTTGGTTTGCATTTGTGTTAACTGGTTTGTTAGTAAAATTGTTATACCAGTTTACTGCTAAACTGTTTAAGTGTTTGAGTTCAGTATTTTTTGGTATACTAATTCACCCCCCCCTCTTAGTATTCATCACACACCATCTATTCTCTTGTATCTCTCAATCTATCTGTACCCTACCCATCAGGATGCATCCTTCCCATGTCTGGCAATTTATCCAAATCTATCTTCCTGCCCATCAGGATGTATCCTTCCTATGTTTGACAGTCTATCCAAATCCATGTCCTACTCTTAGAAAGAGATATCAGTTGGTTATGTGCATGTTGTTTGCATGATTTATCTTTTCACTTTGATTTTTATTTGGTGTCCCATAACTGTACCTATTCAGGGCTTGCCTAATCATCCTATATCTCAGCATGTCTTGGTTGGTGTATAATGGGGCATCATTTTTGTGGTATGATGTGTTTAATGGTTTCTCTTGTATGATCCTACAGTCTCACATTTACATCATCATCTATGTTTGCAAACATGTGTACATAGAGATAACTATTTTTTGAGAGTCTAGTCCACGCCTCAGATATTAAAAACATCTCGATTCCTATAATAAGCGGTGTTGATTGTTGGCAATTTGGATAAATTGATTATGTGTTGCATTGATGCTTGTCATTGATGTCTACACTATTTTTTTAGTTTTCTATCATGTTTTAATAGTGTGGTTGGATTGTGATGAACATACTAGGGATATGTTCCTCCTTGTGGAATTGGGTTGGATTTGTTATTCATGTGTTCCAAATGTGTATCACATTCAGTTGGTTTGGGATTTGATGATCTAGATGCTATCATTTTTTCTAGTAAGCCTTTTGGTTACCAGTAAGGGTCTTACCGGTAGAGCTTTGTTGAAGATCTTGTGATGAATCCGATAAGTTGTGTTTTCTTGCTGCTGCTAGAAAGTTATCACAATGCTGATGGTTATCTTGTTTGTGTTCTAGTTCATCAGTGGTGTTGTATTTAGCAACAAACCTATTGTATTCTATGTTATTCTGCTAGGTTGTGGATCGGTTTATGTAACATGTTGTTTGATGCTCTTGATACATCACCGATTGGATTTATTTTTGGTTTATGTTTTTCTGGTCTTAGGCTGACTTGGTTTATCATTGGTTTGTGAGATTATGTAATGGATCTATTGTATTATCTTTTAGGTAGCCAACCTAATTGTTTAGGTCTCAGGTTGGTATAAATATGATGTAAGATCTCTTTGTCGATCATGTTATGTGGGTTATAAGATTATCTATACACGAATAATGTTGTAATTTTATGTAGAGGTTTTATTCAATCATAGGTGATTGAATTGAGTTTTGGTAAGAGGTTTAATACCTCTGGTATTGAGCTTAACCGAAACTATATGCAGACATAGGAGATGCTATTCTTGTGATTCAATCTTCATTTAGTCTAATGTTTTTTATAGTCAGTTAGGCTCCTTTTGCAATGAGTAGTGTGCTCTAGGTTGTTGGCCTTCCTATATGTACAAGCCCCTTATTGTAATATTTAATCATCTGATCAGTGGATAGATATTGTGGGTCTCCAATCCCACCATGGTTTTTCCTCTTTAAGGTTCTATACGTATAAATTTGTAGTGTTATGGTGTTCATCTTTTTGGTTGCATTGTTTCTTATTGCTATATTATTTTAGGTTTACCAGCTGGTGAGTTGTTGTTTTAATAAGGTTAAATTTATTCATTCTGATAGAACATTGATTAACCCCCCCCCTCAGTGTTCTTGGATCTCAATAATTGGTATCAAAGTCTACTGGCTCAGATTAAGTCTAATAGCTTGAGGAAGATCCTGAATCCACAATCTATGGAGATAAGTTTGAGGAAGGAACTTTAAGTAGCTGTTGAAAACAATGATGCTGAAAGGTTGAGGAACATGAAGTTTCAAGATGAGTTGAGATCTGCGAAGGACTTCATCTTTACTCTGTAGGAGAAGTTATCATCTGCTCAAGCTAAAAGGAAAGAACTATGTGATAAATTGCAACATCAAGATGATGGAGAGGATAATGCCCTTAAGAAATTGTTTCAGAAAATGAGTCAGGAGAATGGTGTCATGAAAAATGAAATGCAAGCCCTAACCATGAGGATTTCTAAGGAGATTGAAGAGTGGAAGAAGAATGAATAAATCTTTCTACATCTCTAAAAGACAGATCTGAGGAATGCGTTAGGTTGGCGGATGAGAATGATGTGTTTAGAACTGAATTAGTGCAATCACAAAACAATGAGAAAGAGTTGGAAAGAATGATGATAATCCTAAGAGGAGATCTGGATGCTTCAAAGGAATACAAAGAAAAGTTTAGGGTTAGTTCTACAAAGCTTGATGAATTATTGAAGGATCAAACAAACACTGGAGACATTAAAGGTCTTGGATTTGAGCATGGAGAAAGCTCTGGTACTGCAAATCAGGAGAATCCCTCTAGACAACCGGAATTAGTGATCATCGATAAGACAACCCAATACACATAAATTTAATGGTAGATGCTTTGTTTGCAATAAATTTGGTCTGATAGAAAGTCAATGCAGGAATATAACAAATCATAATAATAATGCAGTTTTTGGTCAGTGTTCAAATTGTAAAAAGTATGGTCATAGGACAAAAGATTGTAGAATTAATATGATATTTCATGAATGTCAAAATTTTGGATATATGGCTAATCAATGTAGGTCATGGAATGATCAAGGATACAACAAGGAAATCTAGAAGAACAATGTGTTGGCAATTGACACTCTATTGGTTGGTTTCACTATGTTGTCATTGATAGCAACATGTTTTTGGGTTCCAACTTCATATGGTATACCCACAGGCACTTCACAGATTCTACACCTGCACTAACAGGTCGAGAAGATTTATTTGGTCACTAGCAATGTAGGCTGGTATGGTACAGTAAAGGTTATCAGTATTGGAGGTGGAATTATCTTGGATCTGACATTGGCAACTTGTTTTAATGTTTATTCATTTATGTTATATGGTCCACATGTAATCTGATATTGTATATATCTTTGTAAGCCAACATAAGGCATAAATTTGTATAGGTTATATACGATAGATTAATTAGATTATTTTGATAAAGTAAGGGAGGTAATGCAATGGATAATGATGCAAATGTAATGAGAAATATATCATAGAGACTATGTATGTGAGGAATTTATTGTAAGGATTATTCTGGTAAAGGGGTTTAGGGTTTCAATAGAAATAGACAAAGCTTAAACCAAAACTATATTTTGGCATAGAAGATGCTATCCTAGCAGTTAACACTTCTCCGGATTGTTGTCTGTAATTTTATGTAGTCAATGAGGATCCTATTGTGATTGAGCAGTGTTCTCTAGGATGTAAGCCTTCTTACAAGTCCAGGCCCATCATATATTATAATATCTCTTCATATGGCCAGTGGATTGATATTGTGGGTCACAAATCCCAGCATGGTTTTTCCTCATTGAGGTTTTCCATGTATAAATTTATGTGTTATGGTTCTCATTTATGTGTTTGGCTTATTGGTTGTTTACTTCTTTCAAATCTGTTTATACTGGTATACTGGTTGGTGCATGAATGTTTTGTTAAGGCTAAAATCTACTATTTTTGTATAACACGGATTCACCCCCTCCCCCCCTCTTAGTGTTATTTGTTTCCAATAATTTGTATCAGAGCATTGTGCCTTGGAGGAATTTTAACAACTTGAAGAATATCTTGAAATTGGAATCCTTGGAAATGGCTTTGGAGAAGCAACTTGAGATGACACTTGAAGATTATGATGCTAAAAGATTAAAGAAATTAAAGCTACAAGATGAGTTGAATTCCCATAAGGAATCCATTCTTGTCCTACAAGAGAGGCTATCATCTATTCAAGCTAGGAGGAAGGAACTTTTGCAAAATTAGGATGATGAAGAGAAAAATGCACTTAAGGAACAATGTCAGAAATTGAGCCAGGAGAACATGGTTATGAAGAATTATATGCAAGGTATAACTATGAGGATGTCTAAGGAGATTTAGGACATAAAGAAAAAAGAAGAAAATCTTCTTATATCCCTAAAGAACATTTTTGAAGAATGTAGTAGGTTGGTTCATCAAAATGATATGTTGAGAACCGATTTAGTACAATCCCAGAGTAATGAGAAAGAGCTTGAGAGACAAATGACAATACTAAGAGATGATTTAACTACTACAAGTGAGTACAAAGAAAAATTCAAGATCATCTCAGCACAACTTGATGATTTATTGAAGAGACAAAGGAAGATTGGAGATTCCAGTGGACTTGGATTTGAGCTAGGACAGGGTTCCGGTACTGCTAATGAAGATCAAAACCATAAGGCATTGATAAGACAATTCAATGCTTATAAATTTAATGGTATATTTTTTGTTTGCAATAAATTTGGTCACGTGGCTAGGTAATGTAGAAACAAAGCAAATCAGAACCTTGATTCTGCTCCCGATAAATGTTCTAAATGCAATAAAATTGGTTGTTAGATAGAAGACTGCAGAATGAATGTAAAATGCTACATATGCTTGTGGAAAATTTGGACATATAGCTAGTCATTGCAGGTCAAGCAATTTCACCGGCTTTAGCAAAGCAATTCAGAAGAACAATGTTACATGTTATGCATGCACTGAAATTAAACATATTGCTAGTTTCTGTAGAAGCAAAAATCCACCGGTTAGTAATGGAGGATCAAATAAAAAGGGAAATTAGAAGGTTAGTGAAATCCAACAAGATCATACTCAAAGATGGGTTAGGAAGACTGAAGAGCAATCATCTAATGGGAATGTCCCCATTACCTATCTGGTAGAAGAGGCTACTCCTATATAGATAGTGACCTCATCAGACAACTAAGGTCCATGCATATGAATGAACTAATGGGAGAATCTGGAAAGATTAAATTAGCATATCGACACATTGAAGATCTACGGTATTCTGGCTATTTCGGGGTTTGAGGATGAAATAATCAAATATGTACTAAGTAGAGTACATGGGGAATTCATATGTCTGGATAGACCTTATAAAATCACTAAGGAATCCATTTGAGCAATTACACGTTTTCCATTGGTAGGGAAACATCTAGATAATTAAGAAAGTATAAAATGAATTTTTGAGGCAGATTACTGGTACCATATCTAACAAGAGATCAATGAAAGTGAGAACTATCACTAACACCAACATCAAGTTTGGCAGCATGTTCATAGGATACAAGGTAACTCAGTCAAACCAACTGAATTTTGTTTCTAGTTCATGCATTTTGGCTGCATATAAGATGATGAGAGAGATTGTAAAGTTAAATCTTTCTGGTTGGATGCTTGAAGAGTTATTGATCAACTTAGGAAAGTTTAAAGGTGAAAAGAAGGGCACCTTCCAGTATGGAAATTTGTTAGTCTTCTTGATGTTATACTTTCTGAATGATACATCCGGTTCTATTAGGAAACAATGGGATTTTGACATTCTGATAGGAAGACAGTTAAAACAATCAATTTTTGCATTAGGAAGTCATAAAGATGATAACATATGGGGTTATTTCAAGGATTTTCAAAAATCTATGAGGAATAGGATAAGAATACCTAAGCATATAGTAGAGAAATACTCTACCAACATATGTTTTATGGTTAAGAAGGATGTGACTCTCATGGAGGCAGTCAAGCCCCAGAAGATTTGGATAGAGAAAATAAGATATGAGGTAGATGCATAGATTGTTGATGCCTATGTGAAAATGCTAATTGATTCAGAAATAGATAGAGGCAGAGAAACCCCATGGAACTGCACAGTAAAAGACTCTAGAGGTTGAAACAAATTTCAATCGGAAGAGAAGGGAAAAATAAGAAGCAAAAGCAAGCAAATTTATATAGGAGGTCTCAAAGGATATAAAGGCACTTATTGATGTTGTCCTAGAGAAATGGAAAGGGAGGAAGGATCCGATAGTTCACATTGAACCTGTAGCTGCATATTCTGAATTAGAGGTTGATGCACCTTTAGCCTTCAGGAGGGTTGTTAGGAAGAAACTGAAAGAACCTGAGGTAGAAGCAAAGAAGAAACCAATTAGAAAGGTCACAATCAAGTTACTATCACAAAAGAAAGCACCTAAGGCTACACCTATAAATGCATCTCATACTATGAAGAGGAAGAAGAAGGATGACACTGATTCTAGTAAGGTTACTCCTAAAACTTATGCAGAAATTGTTGATGAAATAACAAAAGATGGCATGTTGAATAATGTTAAGTTTTATTATGACAAATTATAGGTTGATGAGTAGAGAGAGGTAGTGGATGCAGTCCTGTTATACTTAGATATTTATAACGAAGCATTAATAGAGATAGAAAATCAAATACCAATTGAGTTATATAATATGTTAGATGCTAGAGGGTTATCAGCTATGCAAGAAGATAAACACATTAAAATGCAAGAACTTTTAGCTATCTGTGTTAGTATAACTCCAGATGAAATGGATAAGACAATTGAGGCATAAAATAGAAAGGTATTCAATAGAAAACATAGGATAACTAGCCTGATGCTAGGGAGAATGAATAAAGTAATAAAGGAAACTCAGAAAGCTTGGATTAAATTTTTGGAAGAACACAAAGGATTCTTTACTTCATTGGAGACAAAGAAAGATACTGTAGATACCTCAGTTGAAGGGAAAGGAAAAGAGATCATGGGTACTCCACCCTCAGTTTTGAAGAATATCAAGATAGTGGAAATTGAGCCACCAGTAAACACAAATGTACCAAAAAATATTGAAACAACGGTTAATACCGAGAACATTGTACATGATACTAAAATTGAGGACAATTTTACTCTAGATACTAATGCACAGGTTGAGGATATTGTTGCTAGAGAGGAACCAATAGTTTCACAGACTGCACCAAGTGGTGAAGCCACTGGTGCAAGTGAGGGGGTAATAAAGGATAAATCATTAGAGAAAACATGGGAATCTGGTAGGGAACTAGTTGTTGGAACATCATATTTTTACAATTGACACTTCTCTAGTTGAAAAGAAAACCATCATAGAGATGAGTCCCATAAAACTGATGATGATGGATTCTCAGAAACTGATAAAGGAGGGAACCACGGACAAGGGGATTATAGATCAATCCATCACTATTTTGCACAGATTGGTCCTAGAATGTAAGATTGAAAATGAAGCAAGCCCTTCCCATAAGCTTAAGATAATAACTAAGCACATATCAAAAGACTTTCAATCCTTATAGCAGATCTCTAACCGGCAAGCACTTGAAAGATTCACTGAGGTTAAAAGAGTCGCTTTTGATCAGATCATTGAGAGAGAAAAGAAAAAGAGTGCCAAGAAGCTAATTTTGATAGAAAATTAGTTGAAACAATGTACAAACATATACAGGGTATGTTGTAATACTGAGATACTTACAACAAATGTAGATAAAAAGATAAAAGATATAGAGGAGAAAATTGCTAGTATTGCTAACTCTTTTGATGGACTAATTTCACTGACAACATTAATTGATGGACAAATTTTGACTTTGGAGAACCAAATTTATTCTCTTGATAAGGAAAGAGATTAAATAATTCGGAGAGCCAGAAGTCTGATAGGTTTGGTGAGTCCAAGATTGGATACATAAGAATGAATGCATGGATATGTTGGGAAAGCCCACACTGATAGAGGTTAATGAGAAAGAATCTTTTGCATATTTATTGAGTGGACTTGTATCTATTTTTGACACATTCAAAATTGGTTGCGATACTTATGCAGAGCTACTCGAGAAAGCTTATCCGAAAATCTTGAAACTGGTTAAGCTTCGGTAAGATATCTTTGGAGGTATTCAATGTAAAATACTTATTCTTTGCAATTCTTTTTAAAAAATTTGGGCATTGATGTCAAAGGAGGAGTAGTATAGACGTGAAAAAGGATGAAAGGGTTGCATACATACATTAGGGTGAGTTACAATTTTTTTGGAGTATTTTGCATATTTGGCTTAGAGGGAGTAGGGAAGGATGAAATAGATAGATGAAACCTTGACCACTTTGTCACATGAGTGTTTCCATTAATGCCAAAGGGGGGTATTTTTGGAAATTGACACTCTAGTGGTTGGTTTCACTATGTTGTCATTGATGGCAACATGTTTTTGGGTTCCGGCTTCATATGGTATACTAGCAAGAACTTCAAAGATTCTACAACGACACCGACAGGTCCAGAAGAGTTCTTTGGTCACCGACAATGCAGGATGACATGGTACAGTAAAGGTTATTGGTATTGGAGCTTGACTTATCTTAGATCCAGCATCAACATCTTGTTTTAATGTTTATTCATTTATTTTATATGGCCGACATGTAATCTGATATTGTATATATCTTTGTAAGAGGAAATAAGGCATAAATTTTTATAGGGTGTATAGGGCAGATTGATTAGATCATTTTTGATAAAGTAAGAGAGGTAATGTAATGGATCATGATGCAAATGTAATATGAAATATATCAGACATACTATGTATGTGAGGAATTTATTGTAAGGGTTTAGGATTTCAACCGGAACAGACAAAGCTTAAACTGGAACTATCTTTTGGCATAGAAGATGCTATCCTACTAGTTCACACTTCTCTGGATTGTTGTCTAGAATTTTATGTAATCAATTAGGCTCCTTTTGTGATTGAGCAGTGTGTTGTAGGCTATAAGCCTTCCTTCAAGTGCAGGCCCATCATATATTGTAATATCTCTTCATATGGCTAGTGGATTGATATTGTAGGGCACAAATCCCACCGTGGTTTTTCCTCATTGAGGTTTTCCACATATAAATTTGTGTGTTATGGTTCTCATTTATGTGTTTGGCTTATTGGTTGCTTTACTTCTTTCAAATTTGTTTATATTAATATAGTGGTTGGTGCATGAATGTTTTGTTAAGGCTAAAATCTACTATTTCAGTATAACACTGATTCACCCCCCTTCTCACTATTATTGGTTTTCAACACAATGTTCCTTGGTATGCATGCAACAAAATAGGACACATTGATTATTTTTGTTGAAGCAAGAACCTACCGGCAGGAAGTTTGAGGATCAACCGATAGAATAAATGCCCTAGATGTTCATTCGGCTGAAGCAAATACTCTAGTTACTCAACCGACAGAGCAGAATGTTCCTGCACTAACAAGAAACTCATCCGGTATCTAAGGAATTCACCTTAGGGGGAGGCAAATTGATGACAAATCTTGCATTGGACCTAGTAGTGGTCTGAAAGCCTATTTCAGATCTTCGGAAAACTTAGTTTGAAGGTTCAGTAGTGAAGATTTTTCGGACCTTCGAACTGGTTTGGTTTACTGGTATTTGACTTTATGAGTTATGGTTTGGTCATACATCTACAATTAGGTATCTCAAAATATTTGGTAGTGAATTGAAATTTTTATCCTAGATGTGATGAAGGGATATTTCCTGGTTATTCTATTGAAAGTAAAGCATATAGATGGTATAACAAAAGATTGCAGAGAATTGTGGAGAGTGCAAATGTCAAAGTAAATGAGCAGAACAAAGGTCAAATCAAAACTTATGAGTGAGACCTGGATGTCAAAATAGTTATAACTGAACTAGTAGAACCTGTACCAGAACATAATGTTGAACCAGTTATTCAGTAAGTATTAGAAAATTCAATAGTAACTAAAGATTAGAGTAGAGGAACTGAAAGTCTGATGACTCCTAGGTATGTAAGGTTGAATCATTCAGAAGATCAGATAATTGGACAAGAAGAAGGTTGGCAGCTAATGAGGTATGTTTAATTTCTACTGGCATCACTAGATGAAGCATGTAAGGATGAATGTTGGATGTAAGCTATGGAAGAGGAATTGGATCGGTTAGAAAAGGACAACACATGGACTTTAGTTCCTTGGCCTAAAAATAAGAATGTTATTGGAACTAAATGGGTCTTTATAAATAAATCAAATGAGGATGGACAAGTTGTGAGGAATAAGGCTAGATTGGTATGTAAAGGATATTCTCAGAAGAAAGGAATTAATTATGTTTAATCCTTGCTTTGGTAGCTAGGATTTTCAGATATTTTCATGGATTTTCAAGTATGGTTTATGGTTTGTGATGACTTTACACTATGTGCATATACAGATGTGGATTGGGATGGAGTTATAGGTAACTGGATAGGCTCATCTGGTGAAGTTTTCTTTCTTCGAAATAAACTTATTTCCTGGATCAGCAAAAAATAGTCATGTACTTCTTTATCTACTGTTGAAGCTGAGTATGTTGTTGCTCCTACTATCTATATACAATTTCTATGGATGAAGCAAATGTTGAAGGATATAAGGGTAGATTGCGATGAACCAATAGTTATTCACTATGATAAATCTACTTCTATTGACATATAAAAGAATCTGGTATTTCATTCTAAAGACAAAGCATATTTCTATCAAGTACAATATTTTGATGGAGAAGGTAATGAAGTCAGTTTGGTTTGAGAAATCATCTGAGTGTTTTAGAGATAGATTAAGAGTTTTTGCCCCTCCGGTAGAGACTTGAGTGATGTTGATTTGCATTAGTTTGGTATGCATTATCAAAACTATAATTCACTCCAGTTTGATGTGTTGATGCTACTACTCAAGGGGAGTAGTGAGCTGTGTGTTCAGAGAATTTATGATTTTTCTTTGGTATTTATGTCAGATTTATGGCATTGATGCCGAAGGGGAGGAGATATATATGTGAAAAAGAGAGCTTAAAAGTGATATTAGTCAAAGGGGGAGGAAAAAAAATTAGATTCAATGTATCCCATTGGAGGAGTTTGGTTCAGATCTATGGATGGTTAATTGGTACAGAGATATTTGGTTCTGAACTTCATTGTCATATCATTTTGGGGAGATTTTTGGATGTCATCCTTTGGGGGGAGACCTGTTTGACATTTCTTGGCACTTGGATTTTTTTCACATCTAGTGTTGCCATCAATGCCAAATGGGGAGATTGTTGGCGATTTGGAGGAATTGATTATGTGTTGCATTGATGTTTGTCAATGATGTCAACACTAGTTGTTTTTCTATCTATCAGGTTTTGGTAGTATGGTTGAATTGTGATGAACATATCGGGGATATGTTTTAGCTTGTGGAAATGGTTTGGATTGGCTATTCATGTGTTCTTGATGCGTACCACATTCTGTTGGTTTGAGATTTGATGATCTGGATTCTATCATTTGTTCTAGTAATCCTTTTGGTTACCGGTAAGGGTTTTACCAACAAAGGTTTGTTTAAGATCTTGTGATGAATCTGATGAGTGGTGTTGGTGCATCTTTTAGAAGGTTATCAGAATGCTAATGGTTATCTTGTTCGTGTTCCAGTTGATTGGTGGTTTTGTATTTAGTACTAGACCTATTCTATTCCATTTTATTCTGCTAGGTTATGGACTGGTTTATGTAACGTGTTCGTTGATGCTCCTGATGCATCACTGATTGGATTTATTGTTTGGTTTATGATGTTTCAGTCTTAGGTTGACTTGGTTTATTATTGGTTTGTGAGATTATGCAATGAATCTATTGTATTACCTTTTGGGTGGCCAACCTAATTGTTTAGGTCCTGAGTTGGTATAAATATAATGTAAGATCTCTTTGTATATCATAATATGTGGGTTATAAGTTATCTATATGCAAATAATGTTGTAATATTATGCAGAGGTTTTGATCGATCATAGGTGATCGAATTGGGTTTGTGGAATAGGTTTAAGACCTCTGGTATTAAGCTTAACCAGAACTATATTCAGGCATAGGAGATGTTATTTTTCTAGTTCAATCTTCATTCCAGATTGTAGTTTGATGTTTTTTGTAGTCAGTGAGGCTCCTTTTGTGATGAGAAGTGTGCTCTAGGCTATTGGACTTCCTGCATGTGCAAGCCCCTTATTGTAATATTTATTCATCTGATTAGTGGATAGATATTGTGGGTCATCAATCCCAGCATGTTTTTTCCTCTTTGAGGCTTTCCACATATGAATTTTTGGCACTTAAAATTAATTAAATTAAAATTTAATTTATTTAAGCCTGACAACATAATTAACTAGTTTAATAATGTTAATTCCCATCTTCTTATGTTAATTAAATAAAATTTAATCAATCTTATTACTATAGTCCAATAATTAATTTATCAATAAATTAATTATTTCCTCATTCTTCTAAAGTCACCTCGACCATTATTTCTTCTAAAACCCACTTAATTAATTTCAATTAATTAACCTAACTAAAGTCATTCCTACAAATCACTTTTCCTAATCTCTATAGCCTAATTAATTCTTCTATAAGCATGCTTATCATTATCCTCCAATTTCATATTCCTCCACTCATTATCTCTCCTCATGTCACATCCTCCTATCTTTCCCACTTGCACTCTAGTCTCTCACTAACCCACCTAATCAATCCCCATAATAATTTGAACATCCCTAATCACCTTGATCCTTTCAAAAAAATTCAAATTCTTTAAATCTCCTCATGCATCCTCTTCCCAAGGAATTTGTAATTTCTTTATCCATTTAGTCTTCCCACACATCCTCTTATTTTGGAATTTTTAATTCCTTCTTCCTTCCCCCAAGGAATTTTATATTCCTTTTTCTCTTCCCAATGTACTTGGGATCTCTTCCTCATGTACCTTGAGAGGTTTGGAGATAAGAAATACCTTTATGGTATATCTCTTAAATCTCACACCTTGTCCTCTCAATTCGTGTGCTCCCTCTCAAATCTCTCTCAACCCTTTATCCCAAAATCAGTCTTGGCCTTTTATTTGGCCTCCCCCAATCTATAATTTGGAGTCTCCTCTCCTCACAAATTGTGTACTTTTCATATATTCTTATGCTAGCCATTTCATCTGTTCATCCAGTTCTCATCTAATCTTATGCTATTAATTTGAAATCCAAAATAATCCATCATGCCATCATAATGCCCAAATCTTCTCTCATCTAATCCATATTCATCATCATTCAAATCCAATCCAAATCCAACCAATCTTGTTATGTGTGGAGAGAAAACCACAATCCAATCAAGGAGCTAATCCAAACAAGTTAAGGAGGGGCACATCCTTAGTTTCACCAATATCTCAATCGGAGGAACAAGAGAGAAATATTTCTTGCAAGGTATAAGAAGCTTGGTTTATACTTCATTTGGTCTTTTGTGCTTATTTGGGTTTAAACTAACCATCTAACCTTGCATTGGTTTTCCCTTGCTTCACAATGGATAATCATGTTTCTATTATCATTATAAAGGACAAAACTCCAGAAAGTTCTACCCAAAGGAGTTAAGTTATTTAAAAGGAATTGGACCATCTTCCCCATTTCAAAAAATGAAACCTCTGAATGTAATCTCACAACCCATCAAGGTAAAGTCACCTTGCAAGGTGTTCCACCTAAGACCACCACCTATTCATTTGCCAAGAATGAGTATGACCCTATAGATTAGTTAGGGAAGATACTCACCCTCATTTCCATCCTTGAGCTTTTACGCATATCTCCTACACATTCGCCAATTTTTTGGGGTTAGCTTTAAAATCATCGTAATATCCATCCCTAAAACTTTTGAAAAAAGTTTGGTCGGACCATGTGCATTCCTACCACGCTCCTTGGTTTTTTTCTCGAAATTTTGGTAGACTATTATGACTATATTTACTAGCTTAAATCTGGAAGATTGGCTGATTTTATTGATTTTTGAACCCACTAGAATTAGAAATACCTTCAAAATTCAACATTTCAACTTTCAAGAAAAAATTTAAAATAAAGAGGTTATTTATTGTCTGCCCTAATTTTAAAAATTCTAATTTGAAAATTAAGTGGTATTCCCTTGGCCCAAGTTTTAAAATTCCAATTTCCTTTTATATTTGGAAATTGTGTCATCATTTTCCCCCAACAAAGCTCAAATTTTGTAATCATTAGTTCCTTGTATTTTGCATTATTCAATTTTGTAAACTTTTTTCTACAATTCAAAATTCAAATTTTCCCTCTAGTGCATGAGTTTTACCACTATTAGTCCTACCTATCCTATCCCCATTAGATGAAGCATTAGAATTAAGGCTTCCCAAGGTTTAATTACCGAGGAGATGAAACCTAATTTGGTTGACTTCTTTAATGAGGATCATGCTAATTCTTCTCATCCTAATCATGTGCCTATTGATGGATATTATTATGAAGAAGAATCTTTAACTAGGGTTTCTTTAGATCAACTTTCTACACTGGACAATCAATTTGACAACTTTCAACAATGGATGTCCTAAGAGTACCCTAATAGTGAAGCTCTTCCATTAATTGAAGGTCTTAAGCGCATACTTCAAAGTTATAAGAATAGAATTGATGTATTGTGTGTCATTGCACATATTGTTGATTCTAATGTCATGCCTATCAAGAGTTGTGCCTAAACCCTAGGTTACTCATAACCTTCAACACAAGTCAATTCCTCTATTCCTTTGACTAATCCTATGACTAGCATTCCTACTTTCACATTTAACATTATGGGTACTTCTATCATCCCTACAACCATAGGTCATGGAGGCAATCCTTCTTCTGATTTTAATCCTCCATTTTTACCTATGTCTTCCATGAGTATTCCTACTATTCCTCAACCAATCACTATGACACAAAGAGGCAATTCCTTCAACAATTTTATACCTCCATTAAGTGTCCCTTTTCCTGCCCAATCATCACCAATGCCTACTTATCATAATGTCCCACCACCTTATTCTCGGTCCATGCCTTCTTTCAACAACATCACACCACCTTCTCAATCACCAATGTCTAAGATAAATTTTTCTACCGAAATGACAAATAAAAATCTTTCTTAATCAAAACAATCTTGCTCAATCTGTGTCTTCCTTACAGTAATAAATTGCTTCTATGAGTCAATCCAAGTTTAGTGTGCCTACCTTTGATGTTGTGAGCCCACTTTCTCTTGATATTGTTAAAGTCGTGCCACCTAAACATGTGGACATCCCTCAATTGGAACTCTATAATGGAAAAGGTGATCCTCTTATGCATGTCAAAACATTTCAAACCTTGTGTACCGATTTTGCTTATGATCAACGATTTCTTGCAAAATTGTCTACAAGAACAATAAGAGATAAGGCCTTACAATGGTATTTCTCTTTGCCTTCTTATTCTATCACTTCATTTCAAAAACTAGCAAATGCTTTCATCCAACATTTTCAAAACAACATTGGTCCGAAAATCACTTTGACTGATTTAATGCATTGTAAACAAGGTCTTAAAGAAAAAGTGGCTGATTTCATTGGTAGATATATTCATTTGTGTGCTCAAATTTATTTTCATGTACCTGATAATGATATTCAAATAATTTTCATTTCTAATTTACAAAAAGATATCAGGGAAAATCATCTTTTGTCTAAGTTTAATTCCTTTCTACAGTTGTGTGCAACACTCCACAATTATCAATTGACAATGAGTCGAATGGAGCAATCCACTCCTATGGCTCCGAGTGATAAGGGGGAGAGTGTTTAAAAACTGTTTGCAAAGTTCAAACTAACAAAAAAATTCATCAAGTTCAATGATCCAATCAACAACGACCATGTGAATGCTACAACAGGTGTGCCTTCTATTTCTATTTTTTTTTCAAAGACAAAGACAGTTTACTCCTTTGAATGAATCTTTACATAGTATTATGTCATAGTTGTTGCACATAAATGTTATCAAACTTCCTCCTATAGAACAAATTGATCCTTCAAAACTTGCATCTCCTTATTTTGATAATAATTCCATTTGGCAATTTCATTGTCAACCTAGTCATGATACTGAGAAATGTTTTGAATTGAAAAATAAGGTTCAAGACTCGATTGATAATAATACTATATATGTGGCAGGTGTGAATGATAAAGGGAATAAATTAGTTTCTCCTCCTAATCAAAATCTTAATATTTTCATTGATCTCTTGCCATCTCGTACCTCTAACATTATTGATATTGTGCCTAATTCTCTCACTTATGAAGAATTCACCTCTATGGCTCCAAAATTGGTTAATATGGTAGAGACACTGGATACACCTAAGGATCCTTGTATTACATTTGACCCTAGTGAGACCAATAGAGCACCTAATGGCCCTTTATACATAGTTACAAAGGTTAAGGATATCCCTTGCCGTGGTGCCCTGATTGATCCCTCTTGCATGGTTAATGTCATAACTGAAGAGTATATTTTACTTTATGATTGCATAAACCAATATATGACACTTCTAATGTGGTTGTGAAGTTATTTGATGGCTTATCTTTTCCTACCATTGGCTCTATCACCCTTCCTGTTGAAGTTCATGCTAAATCCATGGATGTTGACTTTGTTATCATACCTTCTTTTGAGCAATTCTGTGTGAAGTTGGGCTATCCTTGGATATATTCCATGAAGTCTATTGCTTCTCCAATCCACAAGTGTCTTAAATTTCCTCACAATGGAGAAATCGTGACTATGAACCATAGCTTATTTCATCCATCTGAAAGAAGCCTCGGTGTTCCTATTGATCTCTTTTGGCATAAACAATTTCAAACTCGTCCATCAAGGAGCGATGCTTTTTTTAAATCTTATAAAAAATGGAAGAATGATATGATCTTATCCTTAAGTCAACCTACATCTCCAACACTTGACATTCCTATTATTTTTCAGGATGAGCTTCTTCCTGTCTCGGATAGAACTAATCTCCCTCCTAAGGAAGATTTTCCACCTACCTCTATAGATGTGACTTTACCTTCTCTTAAGAAGAACAACAATATTCCTCTCGAGGTTAGACCCATACCTCATCCTTATGATGGGCCTGGTTTCCTTCCTATACCTAATATTCCTCCTATGGCATAGTTCCACCTCCTTCCTCTTATCGAGAGAAGAGGCCTGTTTCTTCTATTGTTCAACAAAAAAGACCTCAACCTAAACCTTCCACTATCAAGGAGAGAAGCATTGCCACTTTTTCAAATGTTTCTCCTCCTTCTCAGCCTTCCACTAAGACTTGACGGAATCATTGTGCAAGAGAATGCCAACGAAGATGTCATGTTCGAGATCATGAAGCTATCCCTCAAAATACTCAATCTCCTTAGACTCCAACAGTTGACATGATTCCCTTTTCTCCTTAGTAAGATGTTCAACCTACATCTCCAAATCATAAGTTGCATAAAACATGTGATGGTTTTACTCCTATTCATGTTCTTGCTCCTCTTTCTTTAAAATTTTATGAAGAAATGGGTGAAAATGTTATTCATAATGGTAATACAATTCCTAATGCTTCTGATAGTGAGTATGAGTATGTTGATGTGGACAAATATTTATCAGATGATTTTTCACAAACCCTAATCCTAGCTCCTAGAATCAAACAAAGTGACTTACAACATGAGCATAGTCCTTGTTTGGATCTTCTGATAGTTCCATCTGTTGTGCTCGATGTCGCTCCTCTAGCATGTTGCTTGCCTTCCTGAAATAGTGATCAACAAGATTAGGAGGAGGATGTCATGATAGATTAGCGATACTAGCACTGTATATCTTCTATATCTCTCTCATTTCTTTCTCTTTTGTGACCATTCCTCTATGTGTATCCCTTTTCTTCTATTGTTTCCTTAATGTCTACTTGGGGATGATGCAAAGCATTGAGATCTTTTCTTGGTCTCTTTCATGTTGACTCAAAAGACATCCTCTCTTCCCTTTCTTCTAAGGTAGTGTCCTTCTTTGGGGAGTGAAGATTATTATATATATATACTCCTGATAAGGCACATGTGATCACTTAAACGTGGGGGCATACACTCCACTCATACTTTCCTTCTTACGATACTTAAAATTATTTAGTGAACAATTTTTTGCTTTGTAATTTTTAGTATCCTTTCTTTCATGACTCATAGTGAAGGAAACTTTGCTACTTGCAGTTATATTTCTCCCCTTCTTGATCTTCCCTTTTGCTTTGTCAATCGAAGTCCTAAGATCCTAAGTCCACTAGGGGCTTGGTGCATCTTGCCTCCTTGAATTGCTAAAAGTATTTCAATCTTGTTTCCTTGTACTTTACCAATAGTATTGGTGTACGCTTATACTCTTGCTAAAGTTGGGGTAAATGTAGTGTCATAAAATTGTGACCCTAGCAATTTTTGACTACATTGGGGTCCTCACGCATGCGAACTCAAATCCTCTAGCCTGATCGGAGACAAGAGATTACTCGGCTTGTAGAAATAGCTTCTTCCTTGGCCTCTACATCACCCCAACCATATTCTACCCTGGAGAAAGGGGTAGGAAAGGGGCGTGGCACCACTATCCACCCTGGGAAAGGGGCGTGGCACCCCTTTTCCCCTAGGATAGGGGTGTGGCGCCCCTGTCCCTATCCTATTTTTGGGGCAGGTCCCTTCCTAGAGCATGCATTGTGGGTTGTTCCTTGGGCGGGAAACTCCCCTCAATGTCGGCTCATGATGAAAGTCAAATGCAACAACATGTATTTAAGGGGGACTTTCCAATCTTATTTGCATAAGTGGGATGAGTGGAAAATTAACAAGCAATCAATCATTCAAGAGCATTGAAGCATTCTTTTCAAGCATTGAGCATTCTCAAGTCTCCATTCAAGGCTAGGTGTTGCATTTGAGTCAAAGATTCAACCATTGAAGATGAGATTGATTCCAACATTCAATTCCACATAAGAAATTCTATCAACATTGCTACTACAACCTCCCTTGAGGTGATTTACAATTCAGTCTCTCATTTACATCTACTTCCAAGTACTTTCTACTTGGTTAATTCCAAAACTGGGGTTTGACCTAATGGCAAACCCCCAATCCCAACCCATTTTCCTCTCTTTTTTGTGTGTAGGTTGTAGGTGCACAACTGTACTTTTGGATTCAGACTCTATTTGGAGAGGCAGAAAAACCCTTTTCATTTCATAGATTTTTTGGAGGACCATGTACATTCTCGCCACGGTCCAGGTAACTTTTCTTTAGATTCATAGGGCAACTTCATCTCAGCATTTTACTACCAGATCTAGGTACACAGCTTCATCCCATATTCTGATCTCAAGTTATAATCAATTCTTTGTCACTTTTGCACTACATAATTGAATCAATTTCCTTTCTAAATCAAAGAAGGAAGAGGGGATCAACTTAGCATTCCCAATTCATTCAGAATTCAATCTACCATCTTTGTGTGGAGAGATTGAATCCAGTGAGTTATCTTCTCCCCCTTCCTAATGTAATGGTCAAAATTTCTTGAATGGTAACCGATAGTGAAACTCTCATCTCTCTTTGAGGGAAAGGGTAATTTCCCTTCTTGATTTATCATTCACCATTTTCCCACCATTATAGAGTTCATACAATGCTTTCTTTAGTCTACACACCATATGCAGATCTTTTGTTAGTCTAAAACCATTTGGTTTCTCAATGTAAACCTTTTCTTTTAATTCTCCATTCAAAAATGCTGATTTGACATCCATCTAATAAACTCTAAAGTTCTTGTAAGCAAAAAATGCAACAAACATACGAACAACTTCTATCCTTTCTACCAGAGAAAAAGTTTCTTCAAATTCTACACCTTCCACCTGAGAATATCCTATACATACCAGTATTGATTTATTTCTTGTCACTTGTCCTTTCTCATTTAGCTTATTTCTGAATACCCACTTAGTTACTATTATATTCTTGTCCAATGGTCTAGGTACTAGCCCCCAAGTCTTTTTCTTTTGAATCTAATTTAGTTCTTCAATTTCTTTTACCCAAATTTTATCTTTACTTTCTTCCTCATAAGTCTTCAGCTTGGTCATTGATAAAGAATACTAATTGGATTGTTCTTGAGCTTCTACAATCTTCCTTCTTGTTTGAACTCTTTTTGTCGTATCTCTAATTATCTAATTTTTTAAATGATACTTCTTAATATACTTGGCAGGAACTTTTGTTGAGTTTTCATCTTCTTCTTCTTCATCATTTGATTCCTTCTCTTTTGTCTCTTCTAGATCACTTGCCTTCTTTGAAATTGTTGGAACAATTTCAACATCAGTCTTAGTATTAGGTTCAATCTAATTCCATTCCTTACATACCTTCACATTTGTACTTTCTACTATTTTTGTTCAATCTTGTTGAAACACTGCTAAGCCCTTTTATTTGTAACATATCCTAGAAAGATTTGTTCATCTCCTCTAGAGTCAAATTTCTCAATATTGTCTTCATGTCTTCTACTATAGCATTTTGTTCCAAATATTTTTAATTATTTTATAGTAGGTAGCCTTCCATTCCATAGTTCATAAGGTGTTTTATTATGATTTATGTTGATCTACACCTTATTAAGAAGATACACAACAATATGTACTACTTATTTCCAATACTCATTAGCTAGATTAACATATTTTAACAGTATCCTAGCTATCTCAATAATAGTCCTATTCTTCCTCTCCACAACAACATTCTATTGAGTAGTCCTCAGAGCTGAAAAGTGCCTTCTAATCCCATGAATTTCACAAAAGTTACAAAATTCCCATGAAGTGAATTCTCCTCCTCGGTCTAATATTAAACGCTTAATATTAGTGCATATGGTGAAAATGGATAACAATAATAACGATATTGAAAGGCTAAATGAATTCAACCACAAAACCCTAGCCTAACAACAACAAAGATCCACCATAACATATGAAGATTACCTAAGACAATGCAAATCAAATGAAATCACAAAGATTATACCATCACATGTCCAATAGGGTTTGGATCTCCATTCTTCCTATCTCCATTGATCTTGCTTGATATATTTGCTCTCAGATTTTATGTGCACAAGAGCTCAACAAAGAACGGAATGTGGTTGCTAGTAGGATCGTAGTGTAGTCAGGTGCATAAAAGATGATTAGAATGCATAGAATGATTAGGGTTTGATACTGAAGGAAGCATCTCCTTATATAGAAGACACTATATGAAATGGAGGGATAAGATTGAGAGGTGTAAAAGGAGGTCGGCTATGATTAGAGGGTAGGTAAAAGAAATAATAAAATAATGAAAGGGGTAGGTAGTGTATGAATTAAGAGATGAATGACATGTGTCATGGGTAGAAAAGGTTAATGAATTAATTAAATAAATAAAGATTTATTTAATTAATAGAAGAAGTGGGATCAATTAAATAAATAAGATATTTATTTAATTTAGGAAAAGGATAATTTAAATAAATAAATGTATTTATTTAAATGAGAAATAAGGCTAGAAGAGGATAAATGAATTAATTAAATAAATAAAGATTTATTTAATTAATAGAAGAATTAAGCTTAGATAATTAAATAAAAAAAATATTTATTTAATTAGACATGACAATTTTGGGTGTCTATAATTAGCATTTAATTGATTCGCAACTGTGGATTTGAAAATATTAAATCTATCAAAAGCCTCAGATTTATCCTTTAGAAATGTAATCCAAGTCATTTTATAAAAATCATCAATGAGTAACATTAGATACCTTATACCATTCAATCATCTTGTCTTTGTAGGTCCACAAAAAATTGTATGAATTAGCTCTACTGATTTCATAGTAGATAACTCCTTATTCTTGAATCTCCTCTTTGTTTTCTTTCCCAATTGACACTCTCTACACATAGTATCAATAGGCTTTACATGTCTAGGTAAATCTCTACCTTCTTTAGATTTGTAAATCTTGATCAAATTATCAAAATTGGCATGTCCCATTCTTTTGTGCCATAACCAACATTCATTACTCTATGTTAGAAAATATTTAATAAAAAATTTACTCTCCTTTCTATCCTTGATGTAATATACATTACGACCTGTTCTAAATCCTACAACTCTTTTACTAGTCTTCTCTTTTCTGATCACACATTCGGTGCTACTAAACATAACTTTATATCTTTTTCTACACATCTAACTAAAAATTAACAAACTATGTCTTAATACTTCAACATAATAAACATCATCACTTTTACGCTTACCATCAATAGAAACACTTTCAAAACCTCAAATAGTTGCACCATCTAGAGTCTATAATCCATGTATTCGGTTCTATCTTAGCATGCAATGCAGTTTTGACTATTCTACCTTCTTCTGGTTCCTTCAATGCATCCTCCTTCTCTTCAATTTCCAAAAACAAGGATTCTTCATTTGATTCATCATGAACTTCATCTTCAAATGTATGTTCCTCAATAGAAAATACTTTCTCTTTTTCTCTCTTTTATTAACTTGTGTCTTATAAACTTATTTTTCTTCTCATCATCATCTAGTGTTTTATAGTATTCTCTGTAAGTGCTATTAGAAGCATAATGTCCAATTCTACCACAAGAAGTATTTCATTAAATGATACTTATTTCTTTTCTCTTTTCTCTTCCCCTCCATTTCTTGAATCTCAAAATTTGCTAAAATACCAATAAGATAATCAATAGTATAATTATTCAAATCATTACTCTCTTGTATAAAACATCTTTGTGGTTTGTAAGATTTAGGAGAAGTCAGTAAGATCTTACACACAATATCACATTCCTTCAAATGTCCACCGATAGTTCTAATGCCACTAGCAAGATCAATCACTTTATGAATATAGTTCTAGACATTTACATCTTCCAGCATTCTCATATACTGATACCTCTACTTCGAATTCATTAACCTAACTTTCTTTGTCTTCAGATCTTCTACATATGCCAAACACATCTTGTTCCACACAACTTTATATTCCTTATATCATTTTACCCTTCAAAAAACATAATAATTTATACAACTGAAGATTATAGCTCTAGCCTTCACATTAGTCTCCTTCAACTTTATCTCATTCAAAGTCTAAGCACGACCCTGCGGAGGTGTATATCTGGCTTGAATAATTTTCCAAAATCTATTTTGCAATGTCTTCAAATGTGACAACATTCTCTCCTTCCAGTATAGAAAATGTATTCCATCAAAGATGGGAACGTTGTAATGCATGTCTTGTGCCATACCAGATCTACCTCAAGTGATTAAGATTACTTAAGAGGAACCTTTCTTAGATACCAATTATTGAACCCAAGGTAGGAGTTAGAGGGGGGAGTGAATCAGTCTAAAACAAAAATTAATTCAACACAAATAATTAAGTATCATCAACACACATTGAATACATGAACACCAAGATTTTTTACGTGGAAAATCCAAATAGGGAAAAACCATGGTGAGCACATGTTGGAACCCTAATTTTTTGCATAATTTAAGGTTTCCTAAGGGTGGAAAATATGGTAAAAACCCCAAAGCTGCATCCACTATGAAGTGATGTTTGCGTACAAAAATGGATACTATTATAATTTTAAATTCAAATAGAGCTTAATATTTCAAAATTTCATGTTGTACGTGGGGTTTAAATGTGGCTCCCACAAGGGTAGAGCACAACATATGATGTTAAAAGAAATTGCAAAGGCAAATATTGATTTCAAAATTGAAGTTTTAAATCAATTTTAAGTAATAATTCATATAATGAATATTTTCCAAAATCAAGAGGTATAATATTTTGATAAAGTCAAAATTTATTTAAATCAATTGAAAATGATTTAAATAATTATTATTCATAATATTGAAAATAAGTTATGAAATAATGAAATGACTTATCATCATGCACGTTAAATAAAGTGCCAGGGCCCACATTCCTTCGCACAATAAAATTTCAAGATTGGGAAAGTTAATAATAAAATCCCACCAATGACGTAATGCCAACCTTATGGGAAGGAAGTAAGGACTAAAGAGTATAGAGTATGGAGCCCGTTTTTTGCCAAAAACATGATGCTCAAAAAGACTATTTGAATGTTGCACCTAAGTCCATTCTCTCTTTAATAAAAACTAAAATTTCATCAATCTGATTTTAGGGTTGAAAACTTGAAATAATAAAGCAAGACTTCGACGGGCCCACAATAATTTTCAAAAGATAATAAATAGCGTATTATTCTAGTTTGCGGGAATGAAGATGCAAACAATATCGCAAGAGGAGTTGGGGTGGATTGAGGGAGGATGGCGAAATTGTGGAGCACCCGTCATTTCGCAAGAAGGCCGAAGTTTGTAAGGGCGAAAAAGAGAGAACTAGGGTTTGCAAGACATCATTATGCAGAAGAGTTCAGAGGATAAAATAATGTTGCTAAATTCTCATAAGCCTGTTGAATGCATTGATAACATGATGTGCAGCAAATAGATTTGGTGGAACTTCTTGAGAATAGTTTCAGAAATCTTGTTTCCTGGGCTGGAATGATTATACGATCTACACAAAATTGCATATTCGATGATGTTAAGGTTGCACATACTTCATTTTGCATTAATACTTATTCTGATTATCTTCATTGTGAGATTCAAATGGTAAGGAGATTGAAGAATAATTGGAACCAAGAAGATGCTTGGATAAAGTCGGATTGAGCTACATAAAGATGATAATGTGGTTACAAATTTTACACTACCTCAAAATAATGTAATTCGATAAAATACGATGATTTTGAGATTCAAAAAAAAAATTATTTGGTTTAGAATTTTTAAATTTTTTAAAAGTAAATACAGACCTCTCTACCCGTGTATATATTCAAAATATTGTATCATTGATAAAGAACCTCAAAAACATTTGGACATGAGTTGCAGAAACAAAATTTGGTGAGAAATCTTTAAAAACTTTCAAGCAAGTGCAATCGGTTGTTATGAAATTAAAACCCACAACCGTTCTAGCATAATCTCTCCATGCGCTAGAGTTTTTTTAGATTGAATAATTGCGGCTACCATGACAATCAGGCACACAAAATATGGAAGCATAGACAGGCATGTGAATCGTTTGACATTGCCTGAAAGAAATGTGGCCTCATCGCTCCCATGATGCAGAATATGCACAAAATAGATTTTTTGAAAATATAAATACTAGGTTCCGTAACCACAACTACATCCCTTCCATCTGTGTCAAATGAAAGTTCTGAATAGGCAAAATACGGGGTCATGCTATACAGTGCAAATGAATTATTTTATGTGATGAGCATGCCGTTGGACAGGATGTGGTTGTTAAATTTTCTCCATATCAGAATACAGATCCAGTTGAAAAAAGAAGACAAAATTGCATGAGAAATGAAGAAGAAAAACAGAAAAGTTGAGAGTGAAATTCTATTAATTCATTATACAAAATAACATTATGGAAATGCGTGCCTTTATAAAATAACAACCACCGCATGAACATAGGATTACGGTGGAATCAAAGGCAATCACTAGCGGTGAAAGAGGCATATCATGAATAGCTAGCTAGTTGTTTGCATTGATTGCTTAGTTAGAGGCATATCATGAATAGCTAGCTAGTTGTTTGCATTGATTGCTTAGTTAGGCTAGATAATATAGTGCATGACTACCTTATTTACCGTGGAATTATTGCTTAGTGCATGCGCTAACACCCTGCCTTAAGATTAATTAAGGAGAAATATGGGTCTTGGCAAAAAAGCCTTATAGGATCCCAATTACAAAGAAGATAGGAGAAAACCCAATTGAGAAAAACTCCTAACCGTTATTCAAATTAAAGAAGAAAGTTGCACATTGCAACATGATTGTATTAGAGTCATAGATACCACTGCATGAGCAGCTCTGGGTAACTTTGAAAATGCAGTTGTAATTACTCTGCATTGCTCAAATGGATGAATAGACAGGTACATGGTTTTTGAATATAGAAACTGATCATTTGAAGACAGGAATATATGAATCTGCAGACATATGCTCCAAACTGAAAAACTGCAAAGAAGACCTTTGGTTGGGATGATGTCATTGTTGATCCAATGCTCAATAATTTCCCACTAGAAAAAAACTCTAGAAGCACTCGAAGATGCGACTCTAGAATCTCATGTAGTCAGGAATCCTGCTAGAAAGAATCTCTAGGATCAAACAAAGTTGCAACATTGGAATCTCATGTAGATAGGAATTTAGAATAAAAGAACATTTTTAGCAGTCAATTGGAGGAATAGTGCATAGCAACTTTAATCTTCTATTTTATTCAGGAAACTTATTAAAAGAAACCTATACTAAATGCAATTTTAAAGAATCAATATAGAAAAACAAAAAACAAAAAAACAAGGAGCATTCAAAAATGAGTGGAAGAATATGCA
Organism: Cryptomeria japonica; assembly: GCF_030272615.1. Classification (NCBI taxonomy): domain Eukaryota; kingdom Viridiplantae; phylum Streptophyta; class Pinopsida; order Cupressales; family Cupressaceae; genus Cryptomeria; species Cryptomeria japonica. The sequence goes on along the minus strand of NC_081407.1, from coordinate 580,400,496 downwards.
TGCATTTAGAAACAAAGGTCTACATCAACTTCCATGGTAATGCTAATCTTCATAAATCTACTTACAAATAATCGTGTTTAGCTTCTTCTTCCTAGCAATCTGGCTCTAATACCATGTTAAATTTTCTGCATAGCAGAATACAGATCTAGCTGAAAACATAAGACAAACTTGCAAAAGAAATGAATAAGAAAAACAGAAAAGATGAAAATGAAATTCTATTAATTCATTGTACAAAATAACATTATACAAATGAATGCCTTTATAAAATAACAACCACGACATAAACATAAGATTACGGTGGAATCAAAGGCAATCACTGACGGTGAAAGAGGCATAGCATAGCATGAATAGCTAACTAGCTGTTTGCATTGATCGCTTAGTTAGGCTTAGATACTATAGTGCATGACTGCCTTATTTACGGTGGAACTATTGCTTCCCATAAATTACGGACATGAGGCAAGTGCATGCGATAACATTCATCTCATCGAATACCACGACCACAAAATTTACCCAAAAGAGATTTGTTGAAAGGCCTCAGAAACATTAAAGTAGATGCAGTTGACAGGTGTAAAGCCATGTTCCTTGACCTTTACAACTATGTTTGTACATATGTTGAAGCGACAGTTTTGAAACGTGTTGTGAACATAAGCAAAGCACTTTGAAGTTGCAATCAACTTGGTATGCAAAGCGTAGAAGCATAGACATGGTATGTGGACTATGAGAACTAATTTATAGAAATGTGGATAGCACACACTAAATTGAAAATGCTTTAGAAGCTTACAAGCAAGTGTATAGTGGCAGGAGAAAAGCCATACTTTACAACTTTGCTAGCATCCTCACTATACGTCCCAAGATAGTTGTCTCGCAGCCGGATAAGGGAGCAAGGTAAATGAATGCTGATCTGCACAAAATGTGTTTGATAAAACACTTTTAAAACTTCCAAGTGAATGTGATTGGTTGATGTAAAGCCAAAATTCCACGAACCTTTACCACCGTTTCTCCTTGCCTGTACCGAAAAAGTGCCTTTAGAATAGTTTATGAAGCATAAAATATTTTATCATACGTTGTATTTACAAATGCCAAAGCACAGTTAAAACAAATGATTTTTTTTACATTGAGATACAAAATAAACATGTCAAAAACGCTTAAGAAACTATCAGACAAATGCAATCAATATTATAGTTGCAAAATGTTCCGGTATTTATGCCCGCATAAAAAGGAAAGAATAAAAGGAAGTGCGATAAGGATGGGGAGCCTCTCGCTATTTAGCGGAGGGTGTCAAAAGAAACCCTAGAAATAATGCGAAATAGCGATGTGTGTAAGGAGGACGGTTTCGACGCATTGTTCTTTGCAAGAGCTGATTATCATTACATTGCCAAACGAAGAGAAGACCGCACTATGGAGATGATATGTTGTGCTTGCAGTGATATTGCACAAAGAAGATTTGTCGAAATTTTCAAGCAAATGCAATTGACGGGACAAAAGCATAATTCCACGATCCTTACCAACACCCTTCCGGTCTGTGCCTAAATGGGACTTTTGATAGGCTATTCCAGCAAAGCATGAAAGAATAAGGACTTTTCAAATGTTGTAGTTGCAATTACCCGGGGTATATGTATGCAGAAGGTTGAAGCATAGAAACGGCATATGACCAGTTTGATAAGCTGCCTCAAAAAGATGTAATCTCATGGCATGGCGTGATTCCTGGATATGCACAAAATCGACTTATAAAAATCTGAAATTCTTAAGCAAATGCAAACAGCGGATACAAAGTCAGATTTTACAACCTTGTGAGCAACCTTACTGCCTATGCTGATTAGGGATATTTTGGAAAAGAATATCGTTATCCGTTAAATACGTTTGCTGGATGTCGTAAATGCAACTGTCCACGCAGACAAATTTGCACAAAATAAATTTGTTTAACGTATAATAGAAACTTTCAAGCAGGTGCAAGTTGCAGATGCTGCCATTGTAAATTTGCCCTGGCAGATGTACGCATACAGTGAAAAATTATTGTTTAATAACTAACTCAAAGAAATTTGCCCAGGCAGATGTACACATACAGTGAAAAAGCAATTTTTTGTTATTGGTCAAGTTTACGAACATGGGAGCTAGTCATTAATACCATATAATCCAATATTCAAGGTTCCCCTACTAGGCAAGAAAGCAAATTTGTGGTGAGAACTTACTAGGAGATGACAATCATAAAAATAATAATAACTATTTGAGAAAGTAACATATTTAATGCTTCAGATGTTGTGATGGTTTTACCAAAAATTGAAATAAAATGTGGAGTAAAGGGGGAATTTTGGATAAAATAAAATTGGAGATGAAACAAGAAGAAAATAGGGCAAAATAATTTTAAGTCAAGTAAAATTAGAGTGAGTCTATTACATATATGCATTGGAATGATTAAAATTTGCAAGGGTCAATTTATTCTATTTTTGAGAAACTTTAGAAGGAAATCATTTTAATGTGGATAAAGGGTTGCATATTATTTTCCATCCAAATAAACTATTTTCATAGAATATGATAGAGGGAAATTCATAAAGAAACCCTAAAGTTTAATGGGTCATTTCGGAGTCAATCATTTGTCTCAAGTTACAAATAAGTTGTTGTTTTACCAGTTAGAGTGGAATTATATTATAGAGTGATTATGAGAGCAAATTTAAGGGTATTTATCTTTATTGATATCAAAGGTTAATAAAAGAAAGAGGAAATTGATTATGTTTTCACTTGGAAGTAAAGTAATTTCAAATAGAAGCGAAACATTGTCAAGTGTAGCATTTTACTTCTCTATATAAAACATTATAGTAAAATGATGCCACTAGGAGAGGCGTTTCTCACAAGAGTGATATGTGGGGGAGAAATCACTTTCTCCAAGGTAAAACTATTTTCACAAGAGTAATATTGAGAGAGTGGTCTTATGCAAAGGAATTAACCATTAAAATAAGGAGCTCCTTGATTATGAAAATATTTCAAGAGAAGACACAAGTTTTGTTGATAAAAATAATTGATTATTGTATGACTTTGGGTTTAGGCAAAATGTTAAATAAAATATTTGTAAACCATAAGATATAACAGTCTAAACCAATTATCGATCCTTCATTTTATATAAGAAGGGAATCAAAAGCTATTTTCAACTATTCATTAAATTTAATATAAAAAACATCATTTTAACTGTCTCCACACTTATTTTTTCTTAGTGATATGAATCAATGTATCAAGGATATATTTGATTTGTCGTAGCACTTTAATGTTGTTGTGTATCTTGTTTATCTTGTTTGTTTGGTCTCTTAAGGAAGGGTTAAATCTTGATCTTGTCACGCAGGTACTGTGATTCAGAGGAATAAGTTGGATCAGTAAGAAGGGTTTTGTGATTGGCATACTTGCACTTTATGCAAAGCGTAAAGAAGAATAGTGTTGAGCAGTTTGAATTTCCAACCATTGGATGAAGAAAATATTATTGTGACTCTCAGGCGTGGGATAAAGCACTGATCAATATTTTATTCAAGAATAGAAAATTAATTTATACATTTTATTTTTAGTTGTAAAGACAGGACTAGGAGTTGATTTGTACATTATTATCTATTTCAGATATTCATGCCAATATGAAGTAGAGACTTTTTCAAATTTTTAAAGAAGGTTATACTCTACTCATATTAAAAGGTACACCCACCTTGGTCTAGGAGAACCAAAAGTCTAGGAGGAATTAATCCATTTGAAGGTTGATCCTCATTTATTGGCTAGAACCAGTATTGAACATAATCAAGCCTAGCATCCTTTTAGGTTTGGTAACCTATGGTTTTGGGAACCAACAACACCTACCCACAAAAATATATCCACTATGTATATCAGATTATGAAAAGAGCTCACTGGTTTTGACTTGCGAACAAGGCTAGTGCAAGAGCACCTAGGTTTTAGTGCATTTTCTAGATTTTGGTGTGATAATCCTTATTTTGGATTAGGTTTGTGAATAATGGACTACTCAGAGGTCCACATGTGTGTTGGATATGCATTTGAAGGGTGATTGTCAACTAGGTTATTTGTTTTCTCAAATTTGGCCTCTGAGCCCTTGTAAGCCTAAAATGGCATAAATTTGCATTTTGATGTAAAATGTCTTGTAAAGCCTCATTCAGAATTTACGCATGTCATTTTAATGTTATGTAGTCATCTTAGGAGGCTTAGGATGAGTGGCAATGCATAAAATGTAAAAATGCCCATTTGAGCAAAAGCTGTCATTGTTGCTCGACAACATTTTGCAACTTTTGAGCAACTTTTTCTTTTTTGAGCACATCGGTGGTTAGGATCCATATAAAATATAAAAATTCTCTGACAATGATTGGAAATGGGTTGGAAAAATCCTTGAGCAAGTTTGAATAGATTGTGAAGACATTTTCCAGATTTTACCTTGCATTTTCTCAATTTTGAGTAGCAGTCCGTACAAAATGGATTGATTCTACTACTATTATTTTATGATTGTTTAGTGTATGAAATTTTAGTGCTCAGAAGGTATTTGTATTTTTTTTTATTATAGGTTTGAAGGGTGTTATTAAATTTGCATTTCTGTAGGCCTGAGCAAGGGTTTAAGAGCCCAGTTATGGTTCCAGCTTGAAATCCCTTCTTGGGAATCAAAATATGGAACCCTTGTACAGTGTAAATATGTTTTGTATTGGCATGGAATTTTTTGAGAAGAAACTTGCCATCATCTCCTAGGAAAGCTCAATCATAGCCCGATTAGGAAGATGATTAAAATGTTGCATATTCTTGCATGGATGATCACTTGTGAAGATGCCAAGTGGTTTGAATGAAGATGTGATGTGTGTAAGAGTCTATGTGGAAAGGTGGAGGTGTCATAGAGTAGAGAAAAAAAGAAACCCATTGGAGAATACTGCTAAGTCCCAAAACCCTCTATAAAAGCAATTTTTGGGTTCCGTACCAGTACGAACAGACCTGACTATCTCACCTAGTGGATTCAAAATTTCATCCAAAAGGGTACTTAGATCACCAAATATGTTGGAAGGTTCTTAGAGTAATTTTTGAACATTTCCTTAAAAACTGACAAGGTAGGGCTAATTGGGGCTCTAGGGCTACTAGGCCTATAAAATAGGAGAAAAAAGGAACAATGAAGAAATGATGGAAAGCCAATTGAAGAAACAGTTGAATGACATGGAAACACCTTTGGAACACCTATTACAACCCTGCAAGTACATGTTAGAGGATTGCATTGCTTAAAGGTTAGATTTACCCTTGTGAATCTTAACCGTGCTTGAAGAAACTATTGAGCACAACTTGATAGGGAGCACTCCTAGAGAGTTTGAGTTTTTTGGCTTGTTACATGATAAGTGAAGAGTGCAATGAGCCCACAAAAAAATATCACCCAACTGCCTATTGAGCAAGGTGAAACTCTCTTTTAGAATCCCTCCCCATCAAAGTGGTATCAGAGCACCTAAGATTTGGGAAGAAGCTAGTACATGGTAGAGACTGAGTCAGTAGGAGAAAATAGCCTAAGGATGGTGAGAAATGCAGAGTTAGCCAAGAAGGCGTAAGATCAAGAGGAAGAGAATAGACTCCTTAGGGTAGAATTACAACAGTTGGCGAGTAAACTAGACATAGTTGAAGACAAGACTGAGAGAGTGACAATCAAATTTAATGAAGGGAAGGGTAAAGAAGTAGTAGAAGAGGATAGCACACCTGAACTAGATCCTATTCTACCTGAAGAACCTTTCCTTAGAGCCATCAAATCCTTAGGAGGAAAGTCCTTAGAAGGAGTGCCACTTTTTTGTGGAAAAATGAAACCAAAAGTAGTCATGGAATGGATTTAAGGATTGGAGAATCACTTTGAATGTTATGGGATTAGTGAGGCACAAAAGGTGAAAGTAGCCAAATCTATATTGAGAGGAGAAACCTTGACTTGGTGGAAGTTCATCCAAGAGGAGAGACAAGAGGAGGGTAAGAACCCAATAGCCACTTGGAAAGGAATGCTAGCCAAGGTGAAAGAAGCATATATCCCCAAAGACTATGAGATTCAATTACACAAGAGGAGAAAAAAATTGAGACAAAGAGAACTATATGTGAGTAGCTACATTGAGGAATTTCAGAAGTTGTGTTTGATGTCCAAGGTGGTGGAAGATGAAATCATCAAGGTAGCTAGATATTTTAATGGCTTGAGATGTAATATTCAAGAAGAGTTGAGTTTTTTCTATCCTAATACTATTCATAAGTGCTATCAATTGGCACTCAAGGTGGAAGACAAGAGCAAGAAGAAACAAGAGCAAAGCAACAGAGGAAGAGGTAGGGGAATAGATGGCAGATGTCATAGAGGTAACTATGGTGGAAGAAGTGTAGACCAAAGATCCCAAGGGGAATCCAAGTTGGTAGAAAAAAGTGGGGATCCAATAGCAAGAGTAGATATAGAGGAAGGGGGTCTAGCAACTCTAGTAGAGGAAGGTCTAGTGGATCAAGAAGAGGGTCCTATTTCTCCACAATGAAGTGCTACAATTGCCATCAACTTGGATACCCAACCTATAGATGTCCTGAGAAGTCTTCTTCATCCCAAGGAGATGAGAGGAAAGTAAATTATGTTCAAGAAGATGCAACAAACATGAAGGAATAAGAAGTGAGTTTAGATTCAGAGGTTGGAGAAAATCTCATAATAAGAAGAGTCCTGATTAAAGAACCAGTTAAGGAGGAACCTAGCCAAAGGAGATCCTTGCTTAGGATAAAATACAAGATTATGGGTAAAGTATATAGAGTGGTGGTGGATTCTGGGTCCACTGATACCATAGTGTTAGAAGAAGCAGTGAGTAAGCTTAACCTACAAAGAATCCCACATAGTGAGTCTTATAGGGTTACTTTGCTCAACAAGGGGCAGCATGTTCTTGTGAATGAACAATCCTGGGTGGAGTTAACTATACGAGGCTACAATGACATAATCTTGTGTGACATCTTGCCAATGGATGCTTGCCACCTACTCCTAGGTAACCCTTGGTAGTTTGATAGAAAAGCAATACACCATGGGGAGAAGAATTCCTATACTTTTCAAAAGGATGGAATCACCTATAAAATTTAGTCCATAGGAGACCAAGAAGAGGGAAGATAAAAGGGTCCTAATGTGCTGCTAGTTGGTGAGAAGGAGCTCATTAACACACTCAAGGAAGGAGGAGGAGTGGGGTTTGCAATTGTAGTAAAACCAAAAGAAGAAAGCAAGAAAAAGAAAGTATGCATTCCCAATGAAGTGCAGTAGGTCCTAAATAAGTTTAAGGAAATTATCAGTGATGAAACACCAACAATTTTGCCTCCTCAATGTGCCATAAGTCACCAAATTGACTTCGTACCCGATGCCTCATTGCCTAATAAGGCAACCTATAAAATGACACCGGAGAAGAACAAGGAGGTAGCTAAGAAAATACAAGAACTCTTGGACAATGGTTTGATAAGGAAGAGCATCAGCCCATGTGCATTACCCACCATTCTGGCCCCAAAGAAGGGAGGTACTTGAAGACTTTGCACTGATTCTAGAGCCATAAGCTAGATTACAATTAGGTATAGATTTCCCATTCCAAGGATTGAATATTTCATGTATTGTTTAGGAGGTGCTGAATACTTCACCAAGATAGACCTCAAGAGTGGTTACCACCAAATCAGAATCAAGGAGGGAGATGAATGGAAGACAATATTCAAGACCACAAAAGGACTTTATGAATGGCTTGTTATGCCATTTGGACTCACAAATTCTCCTAGCACATTCATGAGACTCAGGAATGAAGTAATAAAGGATTATATTGGTAAATTTGTTATTGTTTATTTAGATGACATCTTGATTTTTAGGAACTTTAAATATGAACATCTTAAGCATATAGATATTTTATTGAGGAAACTATGTGATGAAAGACTAACCATCAATTCAGAGAAATGTGAGTTTATAAAATAGTTATTGATATATCTTGGGTTTGTAATCTCAAGAGGTGATTTGAAGATGGATACCTCTAGAGTGGAAGCCATAATCAATTGGCCTAGACCTAAGAAAACAAGTGAAGTAAGTAATTTTCATGGCTTGGCACAATTCTATAGGATGTTCATCAGAGGATTTAGTGAGATATGTGCACCCATTCTTGACAAAATCAAAGGGGGTGTGAAGACTAAGTTCCAATGGACTAGAGAAGCACAAAGAGGATTTGATCTCTTGAAGACAAAGGTGGCTACTCAGCCGGTACTAGTTCTTTCAAATGCAAGCAATATAGCAGTTGGAGCAGTCTTAAGTCAAGACAATAGACCGATTGCATTTTTTAGTGAGAAGCTTAATGATGCCAAGAAATGGTATTCCTCTTATGATTTGGAGTTGTATGCACTTGTTAAATCTCTTAAGAAATGGAGGCATTATTTGGTGCCTAAAGAATTTGTGGTTTATATTGATAATCAAGCTCTTACCTTTCTCAATTCACAAGAAAAGTTGAATCATAGGTATATTAAATGGGTAGAGTATTTGCAGTCATATACCTTTACCATTAAACACAAGAAGGGTCAATGTAATAAATTTGTTGATGCATTAAGTAGAAGGTTTCTAATAGTGCAAGAAGTGTAGCTCAAGAGCATTGGAGTGGATAGTTTCAAGAGGTTATATCAAGAGGATGAAGACTTTGTTGTTGCCTACAAGGTTTGTCAAGACATTAGAAATCATTTTCATAGTGAATATGCAGATTTCACCTTACAAGATGGTATTTTGTTTAAGGGAGGACAACTTTGTGTACCTAAAGGATCTATGAGAGAAAAAATGAATCAAGAGAAGCATAATGGTTGCCTAAGTGGACATTTTGGATTGAATAAGACTTTGGAACTTTTCCAAAGATTCTACTATTGGCCTAGGATGCAAAGGGATATCAAAAGATATGTGGAGCAATGTGTGGTTTGCCAAAGAACTAAGGGTAGCTCTTCTAATGCTCATCTTTATCAGCCTTTACCTATTCCAAACTGACCATGGGAGTCTATAAGTATGGATTTTGTTGTTGGTTTGCCGAAGACCAAATCAGGTTTTGATAGTATCTATGTTGTGGTAGATAGATGTAGCAAGATGGCCCATTTTATTCCATGTAAGGTGACTCATGATGCTAGTCATATTGCTCATTTGTTTTTCTAGGAAGTTATTAGGATTCATGGCTTACCTATCAGCATAGTATCAGATAGAGATGCAAAGATTTTTGGTGATTTTTGGTGATTTTTGGAAGACTTTATGGTAGAGATTGGATAATAACTTATCTTTCAGTTCAAACTATCATCCCCAAATGAATGGCCAAATAGAGTTGGTCAATCAAACATTTGGAAACCTTCTTAGGTGTTTGAAAAAGTAGTATGGAAAAGATTGGGATAAGATAATCCATCAAGTTGAGTTTTCCTATAATGATAGTGTGAATAGATCAACCGGTAAGAGCCCTTTTGAGATTGTGTATGGCTTTCATCCCAGAGGTTTTTTGGAGCTTAGAGATGTTGGAAAGATGGGACAATAGAGTGGACATGCTATGGACATGACTCAATCCATGCAAGAGATTCATGAGAAGGTTAGGACAACCCTATTAGACACCTCTCAGAGGATCAAAGAAAAAGTAGATGAGAAAATAAAGGATATACAATTTGCTGTTAAGGACTTGGTCATGCTTCATTTGAGAAAAGAAAAGCTTCAGAAAAGTGTCCCTAGTAAACTTAAGATAAGGAGGATTGGACCTTGTAGGGTCTTGGCAAAGAATGGAAACAATGCTTACAAGCTAGACCTACCCAGAGATATGACTTTATCTACCATATTCAATGTTGCAGATTTGGTGCAGTATAAGGGAACACTTTCAGAGTAATGTAGCAGAGTCTCAAAGGTCTCTCAAGCACTTTTAGACCTTCCCTTACCACTTGCAACCATGCCACAAGCCAAGAAAGTGTTAGATTGTAGAGTTCTCAAGAAGACAAGGCACACTGCCTATATGGAACATTTGATCAAATGGCATCAGCTTCCAGCATCTAAGGCTACTTGGGTACCTAAATCAGACTTTTCTAAGCTTGGAATTCCCATTTCTTTGTTACCTCAAGGATTCAATTGACTTCTTTCTCATTTGCAGAGTATGGTGCAGGAGCACCTAGGTTTTAGTACATTTTCAAGATTTTGGTGTGATAGTCCTTATTTTGGATTATGTTTGTGAATAGTGGACTACTCAGAGGTCCTCATGTGTTTTGGATATGCATTCTAAGGATGATTTTCAACTAGGTTATTTGTTTGCTTAAATTTGGCCTATGAGCCCTTATAAGCCTAAAATAGCATAAATTTGCATTTTGATGTAAAATGTCTTGTAAAGCCTCATTAGGAATTTAGGAATGTCATTTAAATGTTATGTAGTCATCCTAGAAGGTTTAGTATAAGTGGAAATGCATGAAATATAAAAATGCCCATTTGAGCAAAAGTTGTCATTGTCGCTCGACAATATTTTCCAACTTTTGAGCAACTTTTTTATTTTTTGAGCACATCAGTGGTTAGGAAACTGATGAAGAGTTGGGTAGGATCCATATGGTATATAAAAATTCTCTGAGAATGATTGTAAATGGGTTGGAAAAATCCTTGAGCAAGTTTGAATAGATTGTGAAGACATTTTCCAGATTTTACCTTATATTTTCTCAATTTTGAGCAGCCATCCATACATAATGGATTGATTCTACTATTTTTATTTCATGATTGTTTAGTCTATGAAATTGTAGTGATTATAACGTTTTTGTAATTTTTTATAGTGTATGTTTTAAGTATGCTTTTAAATTTGCATTGCTCTCAGCCTAAGCAAGGGTTTAAGAGCTCAGTCATGGTTCCAGCTTGAAATCCCTTGAGTTTTTCTCAATAACCCTTGGGAATAGAGATATGGAGCCCTTGTATAGTATAAATATGTTTTTTATTGGCCTATAAGTTTTTGAGAAGCAACTTGCCATCATCTCTTAGGCGATCTCAATGATAGCCCGATTAGGAAGATGATTGAAATGTTGCATATGTTTGCAGTGATGATCAGTTGTGAAGATGCCAAGTATTTGGCATGAGGAAGTAATGTGTGGCAGAGCCTATGTGGAAAGGTGGAGGTGTGACAGAGTAGAGAAAACAACAAACCCATTGGAGAAGACTGGTAAGTCCCATACCCCTTTATAAAAGCCATTTTTGTGTTCCGTACCAGTATAGATAGACCTGACTATCTCACCTAATGTATTAAAAGGCTCACCCAAAATGGTACTTAGATGACCAAAGATGTTGGAAGATTCTTTGAGTTATTTTTGAACATTTTCTCAAAAACTATCAAGGTAGGGTTAATTGGGGTTCTAGGGCTACTAGGCCTAGAAAATACGAGAAAGAGGGAACGATGAAGAAATGATGGAAAGAAAATTGAATAACTAGTTGAATGACATGGAAAAACCTTTAAAACACCTATTACAACCTTTGCAAGTACATGTTATAGGATTGCATAGCTTAAAGGTTAGATTTACCCTTGTGAATCTCAACCATGCTTGAAGCAACTATTCAGCACAACTTGATAGGGAGCACTCCTAGAGAGTTTGAGTGTTTTGGCTTATTACATGACAAGTGAAGAGTGAAAGGATCTCACAAAAAAATATCACCCAACTGCCTATTGAGCAAGGTGAAACTCTCTTTGAGAATCCCTCCCCATCAAAGGCTAATTGCTCATAGGGGAATATGCAAAAGAGGACTTGTAAACCAAGGCTAACTACTAATTGAAATCTTGAAGATAACTTCAACAAGGAAAGATACAGAAAATATATGTAAATAAGAATCTCCTCATTATGAGTTTTTCCTTGAACTCTACATCAAGTGACCAACATTAGGACACCCACAACTCAAACCTCAACTACCAACACTATGTCTCCTATCTATGTCACAATCTGAGCATAAATTGCATATCATTTGAATATATCTTTTCTTCATTGTTCTTCACAGAACCTCGCTAACTATTTTTGCATCATTCATTTACACTCCACACCTCATCATTATTTTTCCACACATAACTTAACCACATCAATATCCTTATATATAGGATAGATCATCAAAGCTTGAACCAAGTCAACTTGAGCCAAAATATACTTTATGAACCAAAAATAGACACATTGATCCACTCCAAGAGTAAGAGGAGAGAAAAAAACATCTTCTAAAGATAAATTTACTGATTCACAATCACCAAAACATAACCAACAACATATGCAAATGCTACATATCCATATAAGCAATTAACGGTCAAAACATACTCTTCAATGCAAATAACTTAAATGTGGATCTCCTAGTAAAACTGAGAAGATCATGAGTACGATCTAGAAAATTTCTCAGGATGTGGAAACTATGAAGGTTGACCAAGAGCACAGAATTGAGAAGCTGGAAGAGGATGTGAGTGAGATGAAGAAAAACCTGAAAAATCTAGTGGAAATCAGTAGGCAAGCGATGAACAATAGTGGTGATGGTTTGGAAAAAATTAATTCGGTGATGACTGATTATAGAACCTGGACCTTTCCACTGACCCTCCCTTGGGGGAAAAATAGAAAAAGATTGCATCGGAGGGTGGACAGAGTGCTGCTGGTGGGAAGACTAGCTCGAGTCCTTGCACTAAAACTAGGAGCCAGAGCCAGGACCGGGGAACCTCAAGATTCATCATGGAGGATTTGGAGAAAATTAATAAAAGGATTTTTCAGAAAAATACTGAATTGATGCACTCTCTTAGTCAAGTACTTTGCCCTATTTTTTGGTTCTGTCATTTTTGGTTTTTGGCTTTCGGTCTGTGTGGGGTTTGTCCCCTGTTTTTCTTAGTTTTTCGGTCTTGTTGGCTGTTGGTCTTGGTCTGTAATACTCTTGGTTTCAGGTCCTCATAAAACATGTTTATCTTTATCAAAAACTTAAATTTGTATCTCCATATTCTATAGTGAGACCCATAACACATCAAACAATCTACCATAATTCATATCCAAACCTAAGGATATGTCTAACATAGAATATCACGAATAGCAACAGATAATGCCACAACACTTAATGAGCACAAAGATATTTTTGAATCATAAAAATATCATATCAATGGTACCAAACTATATCCAACAAAGACAACCATAATAAACAACATCAACAACACTTTCGGAAGCCAAACACTTCCAGAACAACCAATAGAATAATTGCAACATCAACATATCAAGATAACTCTACACCACATACATTCTAGACCAAGCTAGAATAACAAGTTTGACATCAATGACAACCACAACAACACATATTTCCAACACCCTTGAACATCCACCTTTCTATCTTTCAAGGAATGAGTGAACTAAGTAGAAAGAGACGGATCGTGACCTATCATAATGTAGGAAGAAAAATTCACTCTTTCAAAATAGGTCATAAAACACTATCATTTTTTAGGAAAATCTAGTTTATATGCTCCCCTTTGATCAAACTACCACCCATGATAGAGAAAAGGGCAGTAGTGAGAGCAACTCTTACCAAATGAGACAAATTTTTCTAAATAATTTCAAAATACAAAATGGGAATCCAAATATTATTACCATAAAAGATATCCATCACATCTAAGAAAGGAAATGACTCACCCAACTTGAAATAATAATGATAGAGGAAGATAATAAAACAATAAATAATTAAAATAATGGCTATACACTATTCATCTTCTAACATTAAGAATGATGGGAGGTTTTCTATCATTTGAAACTTTTGCACACATCATCTGGGATATCATGTAGAATGGTTGATACTCTTAAATTATTAATAAAGGGGCCCAAGTTAGCCAACCTATTAGTTGACATGTTCCTTTCTTTGTATGTGTGAGAAAATTTGTACTCATCAAGATTAGCTTAGTTGTGGTAGGCTTAAAAAATGAGGTCTCTTAGGAGCCAACCAAAGAAGGCTAATCCTTTCAACATCGTGATGATGTTCTTAGAATCACCCTCATTTATAATTTTGTTAAAACATATTTCCTTATCTAGTAATATTTCATGATATATCATGACCTCCTCAGAAAATTGAGAGGTCTGGATACCTAGGTTGACTACATAGGCAAGAATTGGCCCACCTTTATCATCCCTTAGGATGCCTCCCCCTCCTGCCCAACTTGAATTACCTTTACAAGAGCTATCAAAGTTTAATTTGAGCTAGCTAGTGTGAGGGGCCCAACAAAATAACATATGTTACACCACCTACCTCCATTAAGTAATTTTTAAAAAATCCCCTACACATTGTCTTTATTGGTATAGTTCCATAATCTTTAGTTTTGATAATGCTTTATAAGACCTAGCAATCTGTTGGCTATGCACTCTTTATTTTCTAACTTACAATATTAATAATAGTTTTGGTGAAAAAAATATATTACTTCAAGGACACATGACATACTAATCACCAAAACGTAGTTGGCATGAAAGTATACCTCAAAAGCCAATAAAATAGAATGATCCTACGATGCAAGACAAATAAAACTAATTCAAAAGAATACAACATGAAATATCTAATAAAAAAGATTAAACATGATAAATTAGTTTTTCAAGGATTCTTAAGAAACTAATTTCAGAAGGACAAAACACAAGTTGAACATTTTTATATATTCCCTACTAATACTAAACAAATTGAAATAAGTTAAATCTTTGAATAGAATAAATCTCTCAATATTTCTTGAAGAAAGAAAAGTCACATGGAGTACAATTTGTGTCTTACACAAAGATGGAGGAAGAGGGGTTTGGTATGGCTATGGACTGTCACTACTAATACTAAACAAATTGAAATAGGTTAAATCTTTGAATAGAATAAATCTCTCAATCTTGAAGAAAGAAATGTCACATGGAGTACAAATTGTGTCTGACATGGAGATGGAGGAAGAGGGGTCTGGTATGGCTATGGACTGGCGGGATCTCAATGTCTCAAAAGATCCAAACTATTTCTCTTTTCAAGAGGAGGCCACCCCACATAATATCACACCTGGCACTGGTAGGAGTAGAAGAAACAAACACCCTAGATGGGCTACCAGTAAGTATAAAATCCTTAACCCCAATTTACAGGCTTTTGGCCCACTAAGTATGAAAAAAGTCCAAATTAGGAAAAAATAAGGGAATCCAAGGGGAAGGGGAAGAAAATAAAGCTTGACATCCCCATTAATGTTGAATAGGGGGAACAGGGGGGTACTCAAAAAGACTCTGATTTTGATATTATCCTTAATAATTCTATTAAAAGCCATGAAAATTGTTTTCTTTGGGTCAGCAAGGAAATGAACATGTTGAAGGAAGGAATTAAGGGAATTATTGATACTTCTACTAAGACGCCCAGCTAAGCAAAACTGACAAACTTATCTGAATTAAAAAAAAAAAAATAGAAGATCTTAATATCATGAAAATGGATCATGAAACAAGGTTTGGCCAGTTGGAAATAAGCTTGGAAGAGATTAAGCGCAACCTAAGGAATATAGTTGATATTAGTAGGGAAGCCATGAACAATAGCACCGAGGGTATTAAACAGGTCAATGTGATTATTGCAAACCAAAGATCCCATTATGTCACCAGTATCCCACCCTCAGACACCAAACAGAAGAAGAAAATCCAAGAGCCCAACTTGCAAGGTACGAGATCATAGATCACTATTGGCTCCTGTACGAGGATGAGGAGAAGGAACTAGGAGAAGAGTACTTCTAGGCTCATCATGAAAGAGCTTGAGGAATCAGCAAGATTATGATCCAAAAGAACTCAAAGCTGATGCAATCTTTGGTTTAGTGGGTTTTTACTTTTTTCTGTTAATAGTTTTTGTGTTTTTTCTTTGTGGGTGTGGCCCCTGTTTCTGTGGTTGTTTTGCCATTTATTTTGGACTGGTTAGTGACGATTTAATTTTTTTGTATTTCTCTTTGACTTTGGGTTTTAGGTCCCTGTAGAACCCATGTATCTTAAACAAAAAATTTCTCCATCTTTAGAGGATCTACACATTTTTTATCGTTTTATTTCACATTGTTTCTCACTGAAAAAAACTTAATGCTCTCCCTCCAAATGGATTCATAGTCCTTCTTGATATGCATTTTTTCTTCCAAATGACCTCCTATATTACAAATGTGTTTTAAGTAATAGTATCTTGACCTTTTTTTGGTAGACTTTGTTGGCCAATAATTAAATGGAAATGGTCATTTTGTTCATTTTTATAATCTCTAGCAAGGTGGTCATACATAAATTTGAACACCTACAAAATTATCTTTTGGCTTTGCCTTATCAATAGCAAAAAAAGGTTTCACACTCCCCAAAAGAATTAGATGTAGAAGTCTCAACCAAATAGAGACTATATTTGAAATATTTTATATTGAGTTAAAATCCATAAACATTAATGATTTAAATACAATCTTCTTGCCATCTTATCCACACATATAGACATTGATATATAATCATCCAAACTATGTATTTATTGTGCTTATGCACAAATCTATTCATATGCGTTAGGTTATCTAATTGATTTTCTTGTCTCCATATCATAGGTCATTTTGTGGATGTAATATCCAAACTATCCTTAAAAATTTGATCTTCAACTTTTTAAAGTTTAAATTCAATTTTAGTGACTAAAACTCATTTGCAAGATTTATTGTTGTGTACTTGTATTTAAAAAAAATGATAAAATGACTTTTGCTAGAAAACTAAAACAAATCTAGATTCGCACATCGTTTTTACAAGTATTTGTAATATTCTAGCTTGACATATTTGATCTTCTATCTATGTTTTCTTTGAAGTTGGTCTAGGAAAAAAATTCTCTAGCAACAAAGTGGAAGTCCTTCAAATGTATTTTTGAATACCATTAATCTAGATGACAAAAAAAAAAAACAGATGATAATTTAATAAAGTAAAATCCTACACTACCAGATCATTTTTGTACCTATATAGCACTTCTAGAAATGCTGATCTAACCATGATCTATAAACTTGACCCACCACAATGCAGATCAAATTTTCTACTTCTTAAATAAGATACAAATAAAAACCACACTTTTCCAATTTGAAGACATCCAAACTTTAGTAAATCAATAGGATGATCATTCTTCTCCTCTAAACAGCCTTCTTGGGGCAGCAACCACTTGGTGGGTCTGGACCATGGCCAGTGCACTTTGGACAGACACTTAACTGCTCCATACCCAACAAAACCTCCTTCTTCGTGGGTGGGGGTAGGGGGTGGGGGTGGGCAACGTGGGTCTGGACCATAGTCCTTGCAGCTCGCAACACCATCTAACTTCTCCATACCATGAGGAAGCACATTATATCGAGCAGAGACATGCACCGTAAACACAAACAAGAGAACGACAAGCACTTTGTTTATTTTCATTCGCATCAAACTCCCCATGTTAAAGGCTGAGAGCTTTTGCAGAATCAAATACAGGGGAAAATGTTTAGCTTTGTTTTGAATAATCGGTTAGTAGATGAAGATTGAGATGGAATACAGTGCAATGTAATGAGTCATTTATAGAGAAAGCCATACATTTACAGCAATACTTGTAATAACTTTTGCTAAAACACCGCATTCAAAGTCATATGACGTAGCAGGGACGGTGAAATTCACGAAATTTTGCCAGAAAGATGATCTGACTGAGTACAACTAAAACCCTAATTTAAAGGGTTCACGTTCCTATTCGAATTAATGTTCTTGATTTTAAACATAATGTGTTTCATGGAAGTTACTTGTCACTTTACACTTTGCAGAAATATTTGTATATTCAAATTGAAATCAAAATGAGAAGATTTGAATAACTTATAGTACAGGGCAACGTGCTATTGTATTTAATTTTTGGATTAGTAAGAAGCTTTTTCTGTTTTTCAATTTGGATGTTGTTAGGAGTTTTAGATATTAGTATAAGAGTAAAATAAGGATTAATTTCTGGTAATAAATTTATTAAGAGATCAAATAATATTTGATTTAAATAAATTAAAATTAAGAAATGAGAAATTGAAATATTATTAAAATAATAAGTGTTAAGGGATGAGATATTTCATTTCAAGAATAAGTATGTAAAAAGATTTTGATGTTATGAAAATTCTATTTATTAGTTCTTGTCAAAGGCAGGGTACTATTACATTCATTGAATTCTATTTTTTAAATAATTTAACCAATGATTGCAAAGAATTAATTTTTTTTTAAAATCTATAATCTAAATTTAATTTTTATTTTATATGCTTATAGATACTATTTTTCTTTATTCTTATTGATTTGTATGGGTGAAAAATTAAAATTTTCCACAAAAAATAGACATTATCATGCAAAAAGTGGTACATCATTAATTGCTATTGCATCAATATCACATTAATGATGTACTCACAAGCTACTTAGCAATTATGAACTTCCCACCATTTAATAAAGCCAAATTTGTAGGCCAATCACTAGTCTCTTGATTATAAGATGAAACACATTATCAATTTTAATTTTAAAACCTAAATCAATTTTATCATTTTCTAACCCTACTACTTAATTCAAACCAAAGATGATATTTTCCTCTCACAATAGTCAAACAAAATATTATGTATATGATATGCCAAACTTCTAGAAAAGTTATAACCATAGTAGTCCAAATGAAAAAAACACAAAAATCATAGAAAATTTCCCTTATTAAAAACGATAATTGTTTAAGAGTACATTTAAATAGCGTGACATATGAAATGATAAAAGAAAAAAAATTTAAACACAATATTAACATAATTGATAGCCATAGTGTAAAAATCTAACTTTCAAATATTCTTCCACTAAGAAGTCCACTTGTAAATCTCATATAAAACTTGTTAGCAATTTTTCTATATATAGATTTATACATTGTTTTATGTGTAATTAATCAATTGGTATATGCATTTATTAGATAGAGGATTTTGTCAATAATTATAATTAATATCAAAGTCTCAAGATAATATTCAAATTAGTACATTGGTTATATGTTCTTAATAAAGTTAGTAGGAAATATTATAAGTTCTTTATTAAAAAAGTTAAATAAAATAAATTCATAAAAATAAATATCATGAGAATTGAACATTTAAAATAAAAAATTATGAATCAAATATTTCTATTTTAAAATAATATTAATATTATATTTCAAAAATCTTGTTTTTATCTTAGTACTTTATAAATATCTATTTCAAATGAACTTAAAAATTAGAAAAATGTATTTTTTGTTTTTAATATATTAGACACCTTTTGGATTATTGCCAATAAATGATACATTACTTGCCTCTACTTGTGCATTTAGAGATAAGTGCCCTTATCAAACTCTCTCATTTAATTTTCAATATTTATTACAATTATCAACCCAACTAATAAATCTAGATTAATTGTAATTATACATTATATTTATTTAATTGACCTGGATTATTAATGTAAAGAATTATATTTTCTTACATAAATTGTTCAACCTAATATGTCATATGTCTCCACATAAGCTTTAGCCCTAAGGTTTATTTATACATTAAGATTTTATATTTATTTATTTCTTCTTTAAACTCTCTCCAAGATTTAGTTAGGGCTTTATTTTCTCTTTAATTTCATATATGCATACTTTTGTAAGGTTTTAAAAATTAAATTTCAAATATCATACATACAAAAATTGTGAATGAAATATTTTTAGAATAAAATATATATAAATATTACAATTCAAAAAACTTCATTTTATCTTAGTGCTTTAAAAATATTTGCCTCAAATGATCTTAAAAATAAAAGAATGTACTTTTAAAAAAAATATATTAAACACTGTTTAGGTTATGCCAAACCCCATGTTGGTGTTCCTACCTCCACAATGACAATCATCAGTGATACACAGTTCTTATCCTCATTCGAGTAGTGGAAAATAATGAATTATTATGATAAAATGATAATGATTACCTCATATATGAAGTTGTAGCTTTGATTCCACAAAAGGTATTGATGAGATCTTGCAAGTGTTAGTACACTATATGATAAAAAATAGGAAATATTATTACTTCAATTATTCTTGATTGTATACTTGATAGTGTTATAAGATTTTTCAACTCTATATACTTTAATTACTTGATCATTATAGTGTGTGATTGTCAATTATAATGTGTGAAAATAATTTCTAGATCAATTAGATTTCTTAATTAATTTTCAAATGATAGAGGGAGTCACCTTTATAGGCGACTTATACCTTTTCATCAATAATTATCCAAATAGAGCCTGACACAAGAATAGCACCAGTAAGGACCCATCATCAACTTTCAAATATTGAAAAATGGAGCCAAATTGGAAGGATATTGGCATGCTAGCTTCCCTTATCCATCCTAATTAGGCTACACAAATATCAAGGCTTTAGGGGTGAGATCAATGTTGTGAATCTAGCCTTAGTTTGAACCTTTTTGCACTAGATCAAATTCTACCTCCAAAACAAGTGTTGAACATACTATAAAATTGTAAGGGATATATAGTCTATAATGTTGTTTGAGAAGTTATACAAATTAGAGTATATTACATGAAAATGGATTTGGTAGAGAAATTTAGAGGGTTTTGGTTGAGCCTCTTTGAGATGAATGAATGAATTATAGTCAAATGGCGCCCTATTTGGATGGTGATGTTCAAATTAATCCTTGTGTATGAGGGTTTTTTGTACCGGTTTTTGATAATCTGCTAGATAGAAACAAAATCCTTTAAAACTATCAATAGTGTTGTCAATAAATTTGTTAATTCTAGAACCATGGTTCCTAGGTCCATTATTCCTATCACTAAATCTTTTTATGTTGCTCAAATCTAGGTAAGGACACCTATTAGTGTAAATGCTTATTCATCATGGATATTATTACACCTTACTTAAGTCTACTTAGCAAAATGAATTTCATAGTAGTTTGGGTATGAGACACTTCAGTGTTTGTGCCATATTGGGATAGTGTGTGTTGGAGAATTTCCACCTTTTATGGTGTGATCTTGTTACTACTCTATCCACTTATTGTGGAGTGATAATTCCACCTTCGGTGGGTGATCCACCTCATGTGGAATATTTTATTATTTCTCCTACCCACCACACCTATTTCCAATCTACCCTTGTTTCTTATTGAGCCACATGTCATGTTTGTGTGCTCACATATTCATATAGCATTTCCTATATAAGGAGGCTCATATTCATTGTATTGAACAACTATTGATCTTTTGATCATCTATCTATTGATGACAATATAGTTTTTTCTTGTCCTATATTTTGTCTCTCTATTTTGTACATTTCATTGAGCTATTGATCTTGACAAAATCTCACATGGTATCAAAGTCATTACAGTGTCATTAATTCATCTTTGAGAGGCATTATTGCAACGTTAAGAGGTAGATTTTAGGAGTAGCATCTTTTCGAGGTATCCTAGACCAGGTCCGACCTCACCATTGCGTCCACGTGGCCGTTTCCATGAATTTTGACTATAAATTCGCCCATATTGGGTGAAAGTCAAATTTGGGGCTTGGAGGAAAAATTTGCCCAATTTGAGTGGTATGGTACGGATTTTCAAAATTTCTTTAAAAAAACATTATTTTTTGCAAAAAAAAGAAAAAAATTTATACACAATTTTTTTTTTGAATTAGAGGTTGATTTGAAAATTTATTGAAAATAAAAAAATAAAATAAAAATTAAAAAAAAATATATTATTTTTTGTTGGGGGTAATTACCCCTGCCCCCTCTGTCATACTCGCGTCTGCAGTTTTTTGCAGGGGCCACCATACTTCCCGCTGCTACTATGTACCTCCCATCTTATGACCAGTCAGACTTCTTCCGGGCTCTCGATGCTGATCGCTGCCACTGGCTATATATTCCCTGACTGCCCCTGCGCTCATCTCCCACTGGCGAAAGTTCTTTTCCGACGACGGTAATTGCTGCTCCCGCCGGTCACTCTTCCCACTTCGGCTGCACATTGGCCCCTTTTCCACCGGCGACAACCAACCTCTGGCGTCGAACCCTCGCTGCCGATCCCGCCATTCTTTGCTGTGCATGCTGTCGTGTCATCCATCGGCCCATCTCTGCCACCAACCTCCTTCCTGTTGGCCTGCGCTCAGCGCCACCTACTCCCAACTCCATGTGAATTCCTATTAGATGTCATCATAGATGCGACGTGGCATCCTGATACTAGAACACGTGCCTCCCTAACCTGCCAACTCTCCACCTAGTAACAGCCTAGTCACCCAGACACACAGGCCTGACATCATTTGTTGTATGCCACGTGTCACTACATGATTGATCCACATTAGCAGTCTATATAGTATAGATGCCCAGTTAGCAGGGGAGGTGAAGATTTCATGATAGGTAGACAGTCATCAAATTTAACCTCGTGTTTTTTTTATGTTATCATTTTTTTGAAAATTTGGCAGGCCCCCTCTGTTGAGTTTTTTGATTTGGCAGTTGAACTTCAAATGGCCATATCTTGCTCATTTTTGCTCCTTTTTGGGTGCGGTGTTTTTTAAAATGGGCTATAATTTCATTTACTTTCTCATGGTGGTATCATTTTCTGATTTGGATGGATAGATTTTTCAGAAATCTCAGTTTTTGGTGACTGTACTTGTCCAATCCCCATTTCTCCAACTTCCGGGACTTCGTTTGGGCTCATACAAACTCCTTTTCAAGTGTCATTTTTTTTAAAAGTGCATAAATTTTTGTCTACTCTCATAATATGCTATCAGTTTGCAGCTATTTTGAGTACAAATTGTACTTTCAGCATATGGTATGTTTTAGCCAATTTGGCACTTGTATTGCATAAATTTATCTTGCTGGTCTTTTCCATTGTAGCTCACAGCCTCTTGGGGCAATTGTAAAACAAAATCAGAATTCCACCTTTCCAATTTTTGCAAGTGTCCTATTGTACACGCACTACATATAAAGTGCCAAAATCATCATTTTGGGGGTGGTACCTTGATTGATTGAATTTGGGGGGGTGTCTCTTGTGCTTTTGTGATATTGTGTTCTTCCTTTTTTCTGCTATGGGTTCTTCTAAGTTTCCTCTCTTAAATCCTCATAATTATGCTACTTGGAAAATTGATGCATGGAGTAAACTTATGGAAAAATGACTAGCTCATTATATTGATGGAACTATTATTGCTCCCGCTGATCCTAAGGCTGATCATGTTGGTCATTTGGATTGGCTCACTAAAAATATCATGGAAATTGCTACCTTACGGAAGTATGTATCAAAGGATCTCATTTTTCATATTGAGAAATGTGTCCTAATCAAGGATGCTTGGCAAAAGTTTCAAGACTTGTATGGTCAAGTTGATGAGATTAGGGGATAGTAGATTGATAGTGATCTCACCATGTTAGATCTCAAGAACTTTGATACTATACAAGATTATGTCACTAAGGCAAAAGAGTTGAGGGCACAACTCAAGGATTGTGGCATTGATAAGAAGGATACTCAATTGATCTTCAATTTGATGGGCAAAATTCCACAAGAATATGCAGCATTTGTTTGTAGTTTCCAAACCCATATGATGACAATGGATTCAAGCTACACAATGCCTACATTTGATGCTTTCACCGAAAATGTTGATGATGGAACAAACTAAGTTGATAAGCATGGGCATTCTTAAGACTTCTAAGTCTCAAGCATTAGTGGCAAATCAAGGAAAGAAAGGAAATAAAGGAAAGGACAACTCAAATAAGAAGAAATGGCAATCAAAGCCTAAGGACAAAGCATCACCTTCTCCACAACAAGGAGTTTCATCCTCTTCCAAGAGGGAAAATTCACCAAAGAGGGAGATACCTACTTGTGCCTATTGTAAAAGTTTGGTCATGAGGAGAGTCATTGCCATTCTAAGAAGATTGATGAGTTCTCACATATCCTCAAAAAGCATAACATTGATTTGCCTAATGCCTACAAAAAGGAGGATTCATCACCTTCTACTTACTCACAATCAAAAAGGGAAAGGGAAAGCATTCATGGCTTCTACAAGTGGAAGACTCACTCTTTTGGGACAAGAAAAGGAAAAGATCTTTGTGCTACTACAAGTCATGATTCGAGGAGATGGCTTCTAGATTTAGGGGTTTCTAATCATATGGCATCTTCACAGTCTATGTTCTCTACATTTGAGCCTTGGACAATGCCATAGATTTTGATGGGCAATCATACATACATTGATGTGATTGGGAAAGGATCTATTGCCACTACGGATAACTCCTTTAATGATGTGCTATGTGTACCCCAATTGACAAGCAATCTCCTTTCCATCTATCAAATCACACATGGCGCAACTAAGAGAATTGTGAAGTTCACACCTAAGTCAATTTTCATTAGGGACCTGGAGACTAGAGCTATCATTTCGACTGGGATGGTTGGTCATGCATCTCGATTATAATCCTTTTCAAATTTTGTTGATGATGATTATTTCACATATCATGATTCTGCACATGATGATCACACTTCTTGTGATGATTCAGATTTTGAGGAGAACTTTGGATACTTGAACTTGGGGATTCTCACATGTGGCCTCGTTCCTAAGCCTTGTGTTTCCTCTCCTCCTATTGATATCACATCACCTATTGCACCAGATGATGTGGATAGTGTGACAACTTTGTCTGCTTGTGATTTAGTGTAACTGGATATTTCATGTCTTCCACCTTCAGTTTCATGGGATGAGTACTTAACAAACATTGCAGTTTTATTTGTGGAATCCTACATTGCAGATTTGGGAGACATCATTGATTATATTAATCTTATCTTTGATGAAGATGGCCCTTCTTTGATTATTGTGAGGGAACACTCTAAACCTCTTGTTCATTCTCTACATGATCATTCTTTCGAAGTTGACATGATTGTGGATTCGTATGTACAACAATTGGAGGAGGTTTCTTTACCTTTAGAGGAGACATGTGAGTCTTTGCGACTTGTTCTACATTCATCTCCACTAGATCTTGGAGTGCCTTTTTCACCAGTCTAGAGCAATTTACCACCTTTGGAGGGGGTAACCTTCAGCATCGACATGGGGACACTTGAGCAGTTTTTAGAGACTTTATTCATCATGAGTTTGTTTCGTACATCTTCCCTTCATGATTGGGGAGACTTCATGGATACACCTTTGGTTTTGTTTCTTTCTAAGGGGATGAATGGTGTTCTACATTCATGGAGTATTTTCTTCATACATCATCGAGCTTCTATCATTGGTGCAGATTCTACATTGAGGGGGGGCTTCCTAGATTCTCTTCTTCTCTCATATGGGGGAGACTTTTTCCTCACATGGGGTTTTGTTCCTCACATTCTTCTATGAGAGTTCTCTTGTATAGCTTTCATATATCTTTTGGGAGAGGGTTTTTTCCCATTGGATTTTTCTCTCTTTCCCTTGTTTGTGAGAGATTTCATTGCATTGGTTTGCATACATTTGTAATTGTACATGGGTACCTAATATGGCCTCATAGCCAGGACCCATCTTGCATTTCTTAGTTGCATTGTAGACTTAAGTGCATTCCCCTAAGTTGCACTTAAGGGGGGCTGTTGGTGTAAATAATTATTCATCACGGATATTATTACACCTTGCTTAAGTTTACTTAGGATAAAGCATTTCATAGTAGTTTGGGTATGAGACACTTGGATCTTTATGCCACATTGGGATAGTGTGTGTAGGAGAATTTCCACCTTTTATGGTGTGATCTTGTTACTACTCTATCCACTTATTGTGGAGTGATAATTCCACCTTCGGTGGGCGATCCACCTCATGTGGAATATTTTATTGTTTCTCCTACCTACCACACCTATTTCCTACCTACTCTTGTTTCTTATTGAGCCACATGTCCAGTTTGTGTGCTCACATATCCATATAGCATTGCCTATATAAGCAGGCTCATATTCATTGTATTGAACAACTATTGATGAGAATATAGTTTATTCTTGTCCTATATTTTGTCTCTCTATTTTGTACATTTGATTGAGCTCTTGATCTTGGCAAAATCTCACAATACCAAATATTCTTTTGTAATTTTGGTTTGAGTCTTATTTTCAAGTCATGGGTAGTTCATTGGGGAAGTTTCTAAAGGTGGATAAGGTTTCTTCAAATATTTTGTAACCAACTTAAACTCATATTTTAGTAGAGATGAATATCACCAAAGATATTCTAATAATTCTCTTTCAAAATTGTAGATGAGTGTTGGAATCAATTGTTAGACTATGAGGGTTTACCCTCTCATTAATGTAGATGATTTCATATTGGTTAATTGACTACCCATAGTTTGAAACGAAAAAAGTGATAGCCAAGCCACTTAGTGGAGAGATGTCTCCCCCATTATTATTTGATGGAGAAAGAAGATTATTGCCAAGATGATAATACCCTTGATGTGACCCTAAAAAATCCTTTGGGGATGACAATCAAAATGATCCACCAAGGAAAATTTATGTCAAACCAAAGATTTAAGATGGATATCCTTCTATAGGTAGGGATAGTATTAAGGTCACTAGATCTTGTTCTGAATGAGGATTGTTTATATTAGAAAAAGAGATCTATTATCATGTCTCTCAAGGGAAGTAAATCCCTCCTAGAGAAATTAGATGATGTTAAGAGTGCTAGGGATGTAGGGGATAACTAGACAGTGGTGCAAAGAAAAAGGAAGAAAAATGAGGTAATTTTTAACATGCTCCTTTGTTCCTATGCCAAATGTGAAGCAATGTCTTAGCATGACATTTAGATCTTTTTTATAGTTCTCATGTATTTGGTACAAGAGACATTATTTGTTGGCATGAAGCCACTCATTTATGATGTCACCTAGTATAGGCTAGGCTGAATTCCACATTCACAAATTAAAAAAAAATCTCAAACAAAATTTAAAATAAACTAAAATGCAACTAAAATAAAATAGTATGCATGTAGTAAATAAAATAATTGTAAAGTATAATAAAATAGCTTTGGTTAAAATTAAAATATGTGTTTGTGTATGTAAGTAGTAAATAAAATAATTTTATTAGACTTTTGTACAAGAATGAATTAACACATTTACACATTGGAAAATGATGTAATTGTGTGTAAGGTCAAAATTATTCATAATGTATGTTTATACATCTCTATTTAGACATATCCATATGCAATTATCCCACACCTTATTCACATAGATGCAAATTCCTTCCCTTATGCTTAAATTACTTTACAATTACAAATATTTATATGGACCTATATCTCTCTTTATCGACATAGATACACATTACTCTGTAGTCATCCAAATGTATTAACCTCTTCTGATGCATTATGTTAACTAATTGATTTTACTATTTCCATGCCCTATGTCATTTTTATGGATGCAAGATGGAGACTATAGCTATAACCTTTATTATTTACATGACTTTTTGTTATGCACTGGCATTTAAATATATTCAATTCTATTCATTGTTATTATCTATTAAGGATTTACAAATCTCTTACATTCGAGGATAAAAATGAGCTAGAAAGACTTCCATTAATAAACTAAAACTAACCTAGATTTTCACATTCATTTGTAGGAGCATTTGACGTATTTGATATTATATCTAAGTTTCCTTGACGTTCATCTAATACAATAAGTTACTTCACAACATAGTGGTAGTGCTTCAAATATGATTGCTATATCATTTTTGTAGGTGTATGACACTCTCGGAGACATGGATGTGATGATAATATATTTTATTACAAATCCTTATATATTTCGAACTATTACATAAATTAGTTTTAACATATCTGGTATTGGATTATCAACCGGCTTTCATTTCAAACTGAATCGATTTGAAGTTGACTCCATATATATATCAAACCCTTACATACATTAACCTAAAACTACAGCAATTTCAAGAATAAAACCATTCAAACAAGGAGTTGCAATTTTACTCAGTACTGATGCCCTACAACAAAGACGAGTGCGTTAAAACATTTGTGGAAACGGGAAGCACGACATTGTAGAAGAGAAGAGGTATTATTTGTGAGGTGTGCCTAGTGCCTGGGTTTGAGTGGGTATCTAGGAGCTGAGACTGAGAAGTCGCCCATATGCCCACTTCTATCCTAAGAAAGCAGACTTGTTGGTGAGCAAGGAGGTCTAGTGTCTGGAGCATTGCCCTTGCAGCTCGCATCATCTGCTAACTTTCCTGTCAAATTAGCCGTCTTGGTGGGTGGTGGTGGTGGTGGGCAGCGTGGGTCTAGGGCATTGCCATTGCAGCTCGCACCATCTGCTAACTTTCCAGACAAATTAGCAGCCATCTTGGTGGGTGGTGGTGGGCAGCGTTTGTCTGGAGCATTGCCATTGCAGCTCGCGGCTTTATCTAATTGTTCCATGTCTGTAAGCATATTTTCACTGTTTTCGGAAGGATTTGGTGGGTTATATCGCGCGGAAACATGGATCGTAAACACAAACAAGAGCACCACGAGCAGTGCAGTTGTTTTCAAGCCCATCGAACTACCCATATTGAAGGGCGGGAGCTTTTGTTGACTGGAATGCAGCGGAAAATCCTTACCTTTCAACTGAGTAATCTGTTGGTAAATGAAGATTGAGATGGAATACGATACAATGCAATGACCCATTTATAGAGGAACCCATAAATTTACTGCAATAAGTTTTGCGGAAACAACGCATTCAAAGTCGCGACGTAGCAGGGACGTGAAAATTAGCGAAATTTGGCCTCGAAGATGATTTGACCGTGTACAAGCAAAACCCTAATTTTTAGTATTCAGGTCGCTGTTCAACTTAATGTATTCCACCTTGAAATAAGGTGGTTTCGAGGAAGTTATACACAAAAAAAATTGTATATTCAAATTGAAATATATATATAAAAGAAGTTAAGAATATCAATTTAAAGTTATTTCATTTACTAAAATAATACTTTTATATTGAAATTATTATTTTACTGTATATATTTTATATTTCTAAAATATTGTGTTTATTATTATATAGTAAAATTTTGTAAATAAATAATTATCAAATTTTGCCTCAAAAATGATTTGACCTTAAAAATAAGGTGGTTTCCAAGAAGTTATTTGTCATATTTTAGACTTTAGGAAAAAAACATATATGTATATTCAAATTGAAATTGAAATTTATATAGATATCTTAAATGTATATATTTAAGAAGTTAAGAATATCAGTTTAGAACTATTTTATTTCGTTGAAAAATATTTTTATTTAAAAATTATTGTTTTACTGTATATACATAAAGGTATAAATATTTTATTTATTTTCTATTTCTAAAATATTATGGTTATTATTATATAATAAAATTTGATAAATAAATAATTATCAAAATTATAAAAAAAATTTAATGCTTTCATACCATTGCATTCCAATCTTTGTTACCATTGACAAGGTGTTGTATCATTGTATTCATTTTTTACTATTTTTTTAATATTTTTATGTGTATTCCTTAATTTGGATGTTTATAGGAGTTTTCAATATTATTATAAGTGTATGCTTCATATTGATTAGTTTATGGTAATAAATTTATACAGAGATAAAAATATAAATGATTTAAATTAAATTATTCTTAAGAAATGATAATTTAGAATATTTAAAAAGTTAAATGTAAAGTGTAAAAGGATACAATATTTAGTTTCAAGAATAATAAATGAAAAAAAATAAAAATTTCTTGAATATGGGTAAACAGTTTTTGATGGGTCCCTGAAACCTAGTACAGTCAGAAAATCAAAAGATAAATATTAGAGCACAACGAAAAGACAACAAACAAAAGAAAGACAGCTAGCGAACCAAACACCAGCAAACAAGAGAATGCGGATTACAGACCAAAAAAGATCGACAGTAGTCCAGGCTTAGGTTAATTTCTGAAGCATCTCCGCCGCTTCAAGCTCTATCTATTCCATGTTGTCCGATGCCCGCTTAATCTCCTCTATCTCCTTACTGTGGCTTTGCATCCTTTTAGTGCTTGCTCTCGTTCTTCTCCCTAGCCCTGTGTCCCTATCATCTGGGGTGTCATCCTTAACATCAATAATACCCACCATGAGCTTATCACCTTGTTAGTTCTCCAGCTTGTAGATAAGCACTTTCATGTTGGCCAAGGCAGCCTTAAGAATCTCGTGGCTTTGTTCCCCTCTTTTTTTCAGTGTTTGTTCAATACCATCAAGTCCCTTTTCAGTTTATCTTGCTCTTTTTTCTAGGCCAAGAAAGATTTTGCGGTTAGCATTGATAATATCCTCAACATTACCAATCGCCTTGGTGAGCTCACTGAGACATTCCGAAAGGGAATTGAACTTTTTGGAGCCTAAAGCTTGTAATGTCTTGATTTCCCTACTTCCTAAGCTTTCTTGGTTTTGATGCCATCAATTTCCTTATGCACCCAACATAACACCTATTTGAGGCTTTCCATTCCGTTATTGATGTAGAGATCAATTTTTAAGTGATGCTCTTCATAGTTCTTATCAACAGTAGTGTTAAGATTAACCTCTAGGCCAACCTCCCTATCCTTAGAGCTTTGAGCTTCTTTCATTGCCATTTCCTCCCCCATTACTCCCTTCTCCTTTAAATCATTCTTGAGAAGCAACTGGTCCTTGGTGCCCACTTCCCTGCTTTTAGAAGTCTTGTTTTTCTTCTTCAGGATCACAAGGGTTTGGACCCCCTCACTTCCAGTGTCCATTTCATTGTTAGTTCCATACTCCTCCTCACACCAGTTATTGTCCTCCCCTCTCTGCTTCTTTTTGGCAAACCCTTTGTTTTGTTTCCCCTACTCTATTTTTTTGTTTCTTCTGCTTGACCCAGCAATTAGAGGGTCATCCTCTGTCTCCTCTTTTGTATCATAGCCATCACCTTCCTCCTCATCAGAGTCATCAAAATCCTCTTCTAAGTCAGAAATCTCAGCTATATTCAACTGGAGAATCATGTTCTTGATGTGATTATACAAAATCACCATCAAACCTTCGTGCATTGCAAGGTTAATATTGGGGTTGGAAATTGCATCCATTATCCCCACATTAAGAGCACAAAAAAGATAACAAGGAATCAAAATTTTATCTTTATACCTAAAAAGATTAAGTAAAATAAAGTGGTAGCTGTAAACCCTAGTGTATCTACCATCAAGTGTGACAAACTCCATAATAGAAAGCAAAACCCTTCTATAAATTAACTTAATTACCTTTGGTGAAAAGTAGGTATGGCTACCCTTCATGAGTCTAGCCCTTTACTCCTAATTCTTCGGAAATTTCTAAATGACAGTGTCTGAAATCTTTCTATCCCTGTAGAGCTTGATGCCCTCCATTGGAAGACCAGTTTCCTCTGCTATCATAGTTTCGATCACATTGACCTTCCTATTTCCAATGGTTAACATCCCTTCGTTCCAGCCCTTCTTGAAGATTCTTGTGATTTCGGGTCATTTCTCTTGCATATTTTCCATAAAATCCATCATCTTGCTCACTTGAAGGATAGCCCATAATTGCAGATGACTCTTCCATTTCTCAATGGTGGTAGCCTTTGTTCTCTTTTGTTTACCCCCCATGATCCTATTGATACCAATAATATGCAGCTCCCACCTGATTCTTTCCTTCACAACAAGCTCTCAGTGATAACCAGTTCGTGTTTTGTAGGATTTTCTGATGATATTGTTGAAGAGGGATAAAAATGCCCATAAAGCATGCGAAGTTAACCTATAATGATTTTTGTACTTCCTTCTCGGTAGCCTGTAGAACCAGCACCTGCTACCGCGACGTCTAAGTTTACACTTTGGGAAATGATATCAAATCTATCCCTGCTTACCATGCAATCTTTCATAAATTAAGATGTCACGTGTGACACTCGGTAGCTCCCTTTTTCCTTTCTACGTAATAATTGTCTTGCTCCATACTGCCACATTGGCTGCCCTGTCAGCATTCCGGTTAGCCTCTCTATAGACATGTGTGATGTGGCATTTTTGAAACCCATGAATCAACACTTTGGCTGACTCAATGATGTTCTCAATAGTACATGAAGGTTAATAATTACCAAGAAGGTAGTTAATGATATTTTTAGAGTTGCCTTCCAACCAAAGCATTTTGACCCCTAAATTAGATGCCAATTTAATAGATTGAAGTGCCCCCATAGCTTCCACCATATGATTGGTTTGAATACCTAAGGGGTAGGCCACCGCTCTAGTGCAAAAGCCAGCCTCATTTTGGATGACACCACCACAACCAGTCGGACCTGGATTTCCTTTCGCCACTCCATCAAAGTTGGCCTTGAACCACTCACTGGGGGGAAAGGACCAGCAACACAAGCTTCTATTAATTTGGTTGATGTTAGAACCCAAAGAGGCTGGGATATTCCATGTTTTGACAACATCCAAGTCCTCCTTACTGGTACAACTATGCACTCCCCTGGCCATTACATTCTCAACACAATTATTTTTTATCTTGATCCAAACCAATTCAGAGGTGTTAATGTCATTCTAGAATATTCTATTGTTTCTCTCTTTCCATATCCTGCAGAGGATATGGGCAAAAGAGAACTGCCAAAGATTCCTTATGGTGATGTTATTGGTGGAATAATGCCACTTTTGAAACAATCCTGCATCTCCTCTTGGAAAACCCAATTCAACCCCCACATTTGAAAAAACATCCCCCAAATAGGAGTAGTATAAGGACGGTGTAAAAAGATGTGGCTCACAGATTCCTCATTGTTAAGACAAAGGTAGCAATAGTTAGGAAAACAAAAGCCCCTCTTTCTTAAGTTTTCAGTGGTAAGAATCTTGTTTTACAATAGGATCCACAAAAAGATGTTGATTTTGGGAGTCAACCCTGGATACCAAGCCTTGGCCCAGCATGGAATAGGATCTTGGGAATGTACCAGTAAAAGGACAACAAAGGAGACCAAATAATTTCTAGACCAAGTTCCACCCCACACCATATGGTCTTCCCTTCTGGGATTCAAGATCGCATGATTGATCATTAAGTTTACCTACTTGAGTTTGGGATCAATGGGTCTGAGGTCCACCCACATTTGATCTTTCCAATAATTAGCCACTTTGGTACCTATCTTCTCCATGCAATTTTGGATGAGTGTGTGAGAGGCCAACTTATTAAGAGGGGCTCCTCCAATCCAAGCATCATCCCAGAAGTCCACCTTCCTTCCATCACTAAGAGCCCAAACATTGTCAAGATTAGCAACACCTTTAGCTTGGATAACACTATTCCAAATGAAAGACCCACTTGGTATCTGATCTGAGACTAGGAATTCCTCAATGGTGGGAGAATTCCCTAAGTACTTAGCCTTCCAAATATCATTCCATTCTCCTTTTCCTTGACAAGTTCTGCATATTTGTTTTGCCAAGAGAGTTTTGTTCAAAGTTTTGATATTCCTAAGACCCAAGCCCCCCTTCTTTTCAGGTTTACAAACACTTTCCCAAGCTATGAGAGCCATTTTCTTCTTCTCCTCCACCCCTCACCATGGGAAGGCATTCTAGATTTTCTCAATGGCATCAAAAAATTTGCCAAGGATTTTAAAAAGGATTAGAGCATACACTGGGAGACTCTGGAGGGAAGATTTTAAGAGTTGGACTTTTCCAGCTTGACTAAGAAGGGTTCCTTTCCAACCAGCCAACTTTCTACTGAACCTATCAACAAGACTATTCCAGAACAGCTCTAAGGGCTTCAATCCCAAGGGGAGGCTTAGGTAGACAGCTGGAGACTTACCAATTTGGCAACCAAGGATCTGAGCCATTCTGATTTGTCTATCTTCCGGGGTATTGAAGAAGAAAACAAAACTTTTCTCCCAATTGATGGTTTGACCAGTTGCCTTGCTATAAGTGTTGAGAAGGTTCTTCATATTGGAAGCTTCTTTAATAGTGGATGATCCCATTAAAATGGTATCATCAACAAATTATTGATCAGTGCAAGCTCTAAAACCAGAAGAAGGCAAAATACCACAAAGGAGCCCCTCAGAAACAGAGTTTCTTATAAATCTACCCAGACATTCATCCAAGATGATGAAGAGTATGAGGGATATAGGATTCCCCTACCTGATACCCCTAGAAGTTTTGAAGAAAGTGTAAAGCACCCCATTGACAATGATAGAAAAAGAAGGGATCGGGATGAGTTGTTCGATCATCTTAATGAATCTCACTCCAAATCCAAAAGCCCCCAACACCTTACTCAAGAAACTCCAGTCTACCTGGTCATAGGCTTTAGATAAATCCAGCTTCATCAGAAATCCTTGTTTTTTCGAATCCACCAGCGAATGAATGTTTTCATGGATAGCAATGATTGAGTCAAGTATTTTTCTACCTAGAACAAAACCACTTTGTTGGGGCAAAATGATCAGAGGAAGAATCCTTACCAACCTTCTAGTGACCACTTTAGAAATTATTTTATTAAAAGAGTTGCATAAGCTTGTCGGTTGGAACTTATCCCTATAATATTTTTATTAATAAATATTTAAAATGTAGTGTATTTAATATGCTCAGTATTTTTAAATCAAAATAGACTCAATCTCCACCATAGGTCAATCTTGAGAGTCATATATCTGACTTGATATATAACTTAGAATATTCCAAATTGGTTTATTGTAGCCTCTTATATCTAAATATCCATAAGGATGATAATATTTTACAATGGTTTTGGGAATGTTAGATTTTTGTGGTAAATTTCTCCTACAAAAACACCGTAATACTCTAGCTTTATGACCTTCCAAAATGATTCAAAGATAACATTGTTAAGTGTGTAGATGGCCAACGTGCAAATTTAATGTGCCAAATTCCTTTAATCTCCAAATTGAGATACACCTCAATTGATTTTCTCCTTGTTTTACTATGTGATTTAATAACACATGAAATTTCTTTAAATACAATAATATAATAGACCATTCAAATGTGTACCAAGTCAACTCATAATAGATATTCAAAAGGGGAAATAAGCAAATATTTTAATCATAAAATATGGAATTTGGGGTCAATATCAAGCTCCTGAAATTGAATAATGAGCAACACAAAATTGATCCAAGAATCAAAATTTAAATCATGAGGGCATGAGTAGGTGCATGTAAGTCTAAAAAGTAATTACGGTAAATGCATATAAATACATCAAGACTGGCCTAGGATATGATAAATTATATTAAAATATTTATGATTAGGAGTAAATGGAGAGGAATAAGGATCAATAAGTTAGAAAATTTTAAAATTTTAAAAAAGTATTTGTGACATTGTTTTACTTAATTACATTAAATCATTTCATTTAAATTATTCTAATAAAATGAGAATTGGCACACGTATACCAATTTTACCATTAAAAATTTTCTTCACTTTTGAGTGATTGTGATATAGCTTGAGATTTTTATGAAATTATATGAACAATATCAAAAAATAACAATTTAAAAAAAATAAAAATTAATGCATTTTGTTAGCTTAGCTACATGATGGGGTAATGTAATGATAACTCCTACCAAAATCAAAATATTATAATAGTTTTTTGGAAAGATATTAGCACTTATCTTTTGGGAGGAGATCCCAAACCTTAGGCAATCCTATCTTCTATTTTGGTATGAAATGATATTTGCAGAAGTGAGGTGATTGATACTCCTCAAGAGATCATCTATGCATTAATAATAGATATGATCTCTTAAAAAAAGAGATGTGAAACATAAATCAAATGAATTATGGAAAGTGATATAAAATATAAAAATGAAACATGATAATATTGTTACATTCACTATGAGATTACTAGTCTTTACTTAAATATAATATTCAATGTTATGCACTAGGATGTATAGAATGAACCTAACAATATATCCAATGCAGAGATTGAATCTCAATAAAATGGTAAATAAGAGGAAATGCCATCACTCACAAGTCATTTGATAGTGCTGGTGGGTTCATGATGAGAAAAGAATCAAACATGATAGACAAAAAATAAAATAACTTGACCATTTTAGACAATTTAGAGAATGCTAGGGTATAAAATGATCATGATGATATTGAGTAGGTATAGTGTGGGTCAAAAGATAAAGTAAAAAATTCAAAGTATAAACCAAAGAAAAAGATGAACAATTGTCAACTAATATGCATCAATACTATCAAATGTTAAGATATGTAGAGGACTAAAGAAAAAAATTTGTTAATGTCTGGTTTTAGGTAGGAAACATCCCATTTAAGAAAAACACTTATTTTAAGGAAGAAAAGATTCCATATAATTCTAATGAATTAGGAAAACACATGTTTCAAGTGTGTTGCTTGAATGTTTAAAATAACATTATTTATGTTTTTATTTATATTTATTGATGGATATAATAATATATATGTATATATTAATATATATATATAAATGTATATAAATATATATAAATATATATAAATTATGTATATATATGTATATAAATATATATATATATATAAATGTATATAAATATATATATAAATGTATATGTATATATATGCACATATATACACATATACACACACACACACATATATATGTATATATATATATGTGTGTGTGTATATGTGTATATATGTGTATATATGTGTATAGATATGTATATATATATGTATATATATGTATATATACATACTTATACATACATATATATAAATACATATATATACACACATATACATACATATATATACATACATACATACATACATATATATACATACATATATATACATACATACATACATACATACATATACATAGATATACATACATATATACATATAAATGTAATGTGTATGTGTGTGTATGTATGTATATATACATAGTGTGTGTATATGTGTGTACATACATAGATATGTATATATGTATGTATATATAAATAGTGTGTGTATATGTGTGTGTACATACATAGATATGTATTTATGATACACAAAAGAAAGCAAGCAAGCGTGCACATGAATACAAAGACAAATGTGACATTTTCTCTAGCCAAGTTAAAAACCTAATGAGTCATTGATGATGTTGATGACGACGATGATGATATTTGTTGGTATTATGGATATGTTGCATTGGTTTTGTCATTGATGTCAATATTTATCATCACTTATCCCTCTGGAGATCTTTGGTTATGTTCACCAACAAGTTCAGTGACTTATGTACAGTCATCGGTATTTAGTTCATCGTAAGGTTATATTGTTCACCAACACTGAGGATGACTTGTTATCATTTGGAGATCACTTGGTTATGTTGAAGACATGGTTTGGACACTTGGTTTTTGTGATTTGGTTATTGGTCTAATCGGGTTGACATATTTGTTGTTACCAGAAAATTGGTCTAGGTTACAGACCAGCATGCATTATCTATTCCAGATTAGTATGACACATTATGGAGATGGTTTAATCAATCGGTATTGATGTTGGGCCGACATGATGCATCACATCTTGACTTACTTCTTGTAATTGATTTTATTGTAATATTATTAATGAACCGACCAGCACATTTGGTCTTAGGTTTTCGTATAAATGTAAGATCTCATTTGTGAGATAATGTAATAGGTAGAAGGAAGCTAATGGTATATGGTTATGGTATTGTAACATGGTATGTGCGAACATTGAAGATCATATGAGCAGACCATAGAGAAGGAGATAATTAGAGCTTAACCGGTACTGAATCCAGCATTGGAGATGCTACTTTGAGTAGTACATTATAATTGGATTTAATCATCCAATTGTAGTCAGTGTGACTCTCATCTTGTGATTGAGCAGTGAACTCTAGGCAGTTGGCCTTTCTCCATGTGCAGACCCAATTTTAAATACACATACTATCTGCAGTAGTATCATCTAATTATGGGTAAGGTTTCCCACCATGATTTTTCCCCTTACATGGTTTCCACATACAAATCTTTGTGTTATGTGTTGTGGATGTTGTTTCTCTTATGTTTCATGCATTAAGTTTCACCGGTATTTATATTAACTATTAATATGTTTACCGACATTAAGTTTGGTTTACCGGTATTAAGTATCAAGTTTGATTAAGTTATATTTAGGCTGAAATTATTAGACAACTAATTCAACCCCCCTCTCAGTTGCCTCCAGGTCCTAACAATTGGTATTAGAGATAAGTTATCTTTTTGCAGAAGTTTAACAACTTGAGGAGATTCTATGGTAACTAAGTATTTTAGGAAGGACAGTCTGAAACTTGATGGAACTAACTATGGTATATGGAAGATCAGAATGGAGACACATTGAATTGCATTGGAAAAGACATATGGAATGTTACCCAAAATGGCTATGTTAGTCCCACACAGAGTCAACCTAATCCACCTACATTATGTAAGGATCAAGAGAATGATTGCAAGGCAAGAGAAGCACTTTTGAGTGCCTTGTCAGATCAGAAAATCATGAGATTATCAGACCATTCTACTACTAGATCTATTTGGGATAAATTGGAGACATTGAATGAAGGAGATTCCAACGTCAAAATTGTAAAACTTGAATGCCTCTGGGTCAAGTATGAAAATTTGAAAATGGAAGAAGATGAAAGAATTTTTGCTTTTATGGAAAGGGTTAATGAAATTATATTGGGAATACAATTCTATGAAGGTTCCTTAAG
Source organism: Cryptomeria japonica (assembly GCF_030272615.1). NCBI lineage: Eukaryota > Viridiplantae > Streptophyta > Pinopsida > Cupressales > Cupressaceae > Cryptomeria > Cryptomeria japonica. Next base: position 580,362,069 of record NC_081407.1, on the reverse strand, counting down.
TGAAGGTGAAATTGTTTCTAAATTTTTAAGAGCATTGCCACCGGCATACAAAATGAAAGTAACTTCTATTAATGAGTTAAGAACTATGCCTAATACATCAGTGTCTAAAGATACCTTTGTTGGAAAACTTTCAACATTTGAGCTTGAGGAATTTAGTCCTATTGCTACAATTAAGACATATTTAGCTTTCAAAGCATCATCATCTACAACATCTTCATCATCAGCTGATAAATCTGATTAGAAAGCACTTTATGCAAGAGAACTTGAAGACATCAGGAGGAGAAATGAAGAACTGGAAGAACTTGAAGCACTATTTGCAAGAAAAATGCCTAAAGGTCCTATTGGAAGTAAGTATGAAGGTAAAGCACCCTTTAAATGTTTTAACTGCAATAAAATTAGTCATATGGCATCTAGATGTCCTGACAAGCATGCAAGATTGAGAAAAGAAGCCAAAAGAACATATAAGCCTAACCCTGAATATCAAAGATACAGATTTAAGAAGAATAGAGACATATCATGTTATAATGTTGATGAAGGAGTTACCGATGATTCTGATGAAGAAACAAGAGACAATGGATGGGCTTTGTTGCAATAACAAAAGATCAACTGACACCTACTGTTCCACTAGTAGAGTAGGCCCTAGCAGCTAAAATTGAAGAAAATTATGAATGGATTATAGATTCTGGATGCTCACATCATATGACTAGTGATAAAAGTAAGTTCTTATCTTTTCAGGAATACAATGGAGGTCTAGTAAGATTTGGAGATGACAAAGCTTGTTTGATCAGAGGAAAAGGCACTATATATTTTGATGGTAAGCACAATACTAACAACGTTTATTATGGTGAAGGTTTGAAGCATAATCTTTTGAGTGTTGGTCAATTAGTTGAAAAAGGATTTCAGTTACAATTCAAAAATTGTAAATGCAAAATCATGAATAGAACTCGTTTGGAAATTGCAATCGGTAATTAGACTAGAGGTAATATCTTTCATTTGAATAAAAATGAAAATACATGCTTGATTGAACATATTGATGAAAGTTGGTTATGGCATAAAAGACTCTGTCATGTGAATTTTGATTGCATTGTAAAGATTAGTTCATCTAAGGCAGTAAGGGATTTACCTTAGATTGTAAAACTTCATAATCCGGTATGTAAGGAATGTCAAATGGGAAAGCAAGTTAGAAAAACTTTCAAGAGTATTTCTGAGAAAACCAATGATGTTCTTGATTTAATTCATACTGACTTATGTGGTCCGGCAAGAACAAGAAGTCTGTAGGGAAATAGATACTTTATGCTAATCATTGATGATTATTCTAGAATGTGTTAGGTTACCTTTCTCAAGGAGAAATCAGAAGCTTTTGGGAAATTTAAATTATTCAAGGCACTTGTAGAGAATGAAATTGGTAAGAAAATCAAATTTTTAAGATTAGATCAAGGAGGTGAATTTACATCTAAAGAGTTCAATATATTTTGTGAAGTGAATGGAATTAGAAGACAACTATCAACACTCTAGACACCTCAGCAAAATGGAGTTGTGGAAAGGAAGAATAGAACTATTCTGGATCCAGCTAGAAGCATAATAATAGAAGCAAATCTACCTCATGTTTATTGGAGAGAAGCAGTGAACACAACGGTTTACAGTTTTAACAGAGTTCACATCAAAGGTGAAACCGGTAAGACACCCTATGAACTATGGTTTGGTAATATTCCTACTCTTAAGTATTTCCGAATATTTGGAAGCAAATGTTACATTAGGAGAGATGAGTATATTGGTAAATTTGATCTTAGAAGTGATGAAGGAATATTTATTGGTTATAAATCTAAGAGCAAAGCATATAGATGTCTTAATAAAAGATTGCAGAAAATCATTGAAAGTGCAAATGTGAAGATAGATGAACACTTTAGAAGAAATTCAATTTCTATGGATTCTGAACCGATAGTTGAGATAATCACAAATGAACCTATACAGAGTGCACCAGTACAGAATGTTGATCCAGTCACATCGGCATCATCAGAGAATTCCACAGTGACTGAAGAACATCAACAAGTGAACACACCCAGGTATGTAAGATTGAATCACTCTGAAAGTTAGATAATTGGGAATAAGTATCAAGGAGTTATGACAAGAGGAAGATTGTCAAATGAAGAGGTATGTTTAATTTCTCAAATTGAACCAGTATCTGTTATTGAGGCATGTGAAGATAAACATTGGATTAAAGCTATGGAAGATGAATTGGAAAAATTGGAAAGAACAATACATGGACATTGGCTCCCCGACCTAAAAATAAAAATGTAATTGGAACTAAATGGGTATTCAGAAACAAACTTAATGAATATGGTAAGGTTATCAAAACAAAGAAAGAGTAGTGTGTAAAGGATATTCATAGAAAGAGGGAATCAATTACAATGAAAACTTTGAACCAGTAGCTAGAATTGAGGTAGTCAGACTATTTCTTGCATTTGCAGCACACAAAAACTATAAAGTATATCAAATGGATGTTAAATGTGCATTTTTGAATGGTGATCTTGAAGAGGAAGTTTACATTGAACAACCTGATGGATTTTCATTGACAAACGATAAAGATATGGTTTGCAGATTAAGGAAAGCTTTATATGGATTGAAGCAAGCTCCTAGAGCTTGGTATGCTATATTGGACAAATATATTTTGAAGCTTGGTTACACTAAAGGTAATGCTGACAACAACTTATGTTTCAAAGTGACTAATAAAGACATTTTGGTTATTGAATTTTTGATTGATGACATCATTTTTGGAGGAGAAGATGGATTGTGTAAAGACTTTTCTAATAAGATGTAAGAAGAATTTGAAATGTCTATGATTGGGGAGATGAAATTATTTTTAGGATTGCAGATTTCATAGACTGATAAAGGTATATTCTTATGTCAATAAAATTACTTGAAGGAATTACTGAAGAAATTTTTAATGGAAAACTCTAAACCGGTAAGTACTCCTATGACTACAACTAATAAACTATCATTGAAGGATGATTCAGATCATGTTAATCTAACAAGATACAAATATATGACTGGAGGTTTACTGTATTTGACACAAACAAGACCTGATATAATGAATGCAGTGTGTATTGTTTCAAGATTTCAAAGTAATCCTAGAGAAAATCATGAATCAGTAGTGAAAAGGATTTTCCGAAATTTACAAGGCACAACAAATCTTGGTTTATGGTATCCTAAAGATGAAAATTTTGGTTTATGTGCATACACTGATGCTAATTGGGTAGGAGATGTAGATGATAGAAAGAGCACCACCGGTGGCACATTCTTTCTTGGTAGTAGATTGATTTCATGGTTGAGCAAGAAATAAAGTTATACATCATTGTCAACAACAAAATCGGATTATGTTGCAGCAACAACTAATTTTACTCAGGGATTATGTATTAAGAAAATGTTGAAGGATATAAAGATAAAATGCAAAGAACCTATAATCATATATTATGATAATTCAACAACAATTGATATATCTAAGAATCCTATATTTCACTCTAAAACTAAACATCTTTCTATCAAATACAATTTTCTGAAAGAGAATGTTGAAGCAAAAGAAGTGAGAATGGTATATGTGAATACTAAAGAGCAGATTGCCAACATCTTTACTAAGCCTTTTCCTAAGGAAACTTTTGAATATCTTAGAGAAGAGCTTGGGGTTATACCCTCACCGGTAGAGACTTAAACAATTGATGCTTGGCATCATACCAACATAATTTATAGAGAAACCTTTTTCTGGCTTTGATGGGGGAGAGCTACTTCTCAGGGGGAGTAGTTGGATAAGTTGGTTACAATAGTTGGTATTTGTAATTAGTTCTATGAATTGGTTGTATTTGGTATTTGTATTGCTTTGGCATTTGATGTCAAAGGGGGAGAGATATCTATGGAAAAACATAAAAACATTATCCTTTGGGGAGAGATTATTCATTGAGGGAGAGATACATACTCTCTACATTTGTATTTTGATTTCTGGTATTGATCTATTCTGGAGATTGTTGGTTTTTGGTTTTTGGCATTTTTGCTTTCGTACTTAGATGGTTTTTCCATCTTGTGTTACCATCAATGCCAAAGGGGGAGATTGTTAGTATTATGGATATGTTGCATTGGTTTTGTCATTGATGTCAACACTTATCAACACTTATCCTTCTGGAGATCTTTGGTTATGTTCACTGGCAAGTTCAGTGACTTATGCACAGTCACCAGAATTTGGTTCATCGACAGGTTATATTGTTCACTGACACTGAGGATGACTTGTTATCATCTAGAGATCACTTGGTTATGTCAAAGACATGGTTTCGACACTTGGTTTTGGTGATTTGGTTATTGGTCTAATCGGGTTGACATATTTGTTGTTACAGGAAAATTGGTCTAGGTTATGGACCAGCACGCGTTATCTATTCCAGATCAACGCGACACGTTATGGAGATTGTTTAATCAGTCGGTATTGATGTTCGACCGACATGATGCATAACATCTTGACTTACTTCTTTTAATTGATTTTATTGTAATATTCTTAGTGAGCCAACCTACACATTTGGTCTTAGGTTTTGGTATATATGTAAGATCTCATTTGTGAGATAATGTAATAGGTAGAAGGAAGATAATGATATATGGTTATGGTATTGTAACATGGTATGTGCGACCTTTGAAGATCATATGATCAGACTATAGAGAAGGAGATAATTAGCGCTTAACTGGTACTGAATCCAGCATTGGAGATGCTACTTTGAGCAGTACATTATCATTGGATTTAATCATCCAATTGTAGTCAATGTGACTCCCATCTTGTGATTGAGTAGTGAGCTCTAGGTGGTTGGCCTTTCTGCATGTGCAGACCCCATTTTGTATACACATACTATCTGCAGTAGTATCATCTGATTGTGGGTAAGGTTTCCCATCGTTGTTTTTCCCCTTATAGTGTTTCCACATATAAATTTATGTGTTGTGGATGTTGTTTCTCTTTCTGTTTCATGCATTAAGTTTCACCAGTATTGATATTAGTTGTTAATATGTTTACCGACATTGAGTTTTTTTTACCGATATTAAGTATCAAGTTTGATTAAGTTATATTGGGGATGAAATTATTAGACAACTGATTCACCCCCCCCCCTCTTCTTAGCTGCCTTCGAGTCCTAACAATATTGATGTGGTAAGGATACATCCCTAAGGATTTTAATAAGATGGTGTATTGTTTAATATAGACTAATATAAATGAATTCCTATCCCTAAGGATTTTTATAAGATGTTTGTGAATGTTCCCAAATTCCCTCTAGTTCTTCTAGAATGATGAGGAGGAATACAGGGATAAAAAATGATTGGCCTTGAGGGGATAGGAATTCTTGCAAAATTGGATGAAGATGGACACCGACAAAAATCCAGAATGGGTCAAATCCTACATTCATCTGGAGAGTCTTGAAGGTACCATTCAAGCTAAGGGAATCGCTCCAGAGGACACAACTGTGGAAGACTATGGGATGGAATCGGTGGATCTCTAGGTTTCTTGAAGAATGTTATTTCTCTTTCCTTTTTCTCTTAGGGCTTGGATGTTTAGGCTGTCTTGATCTTGTGTTGGGTTCTTGGGTCATTTTGGCTTAGATAGCCATAATTTTGGTTGCCTTTTCCAACTATGTTGGGGGCGTTTAGTTATGTTCTAGCTCTGTCTATTCAGGGTTTATTTTCCTTTTCTACTTCTTCTACTACTCTCTATGGACTTTGTCTAAACTTATTCTTTTTATTTTAATATAATGGGTTTTTGTCTTCTAGCTATTTAATTACCCCCCAAAAAAACATTCCCCAAGTGTAATGGTATATATAGATAAATGATCATATGAATGATTCATACCTACTAGGTTTTCATCATGTTATTTATCAAAAGCACCAAACAAATGGTTTAACCTCTTGGATGCATTATTTCTCTTTATTATTTTCCTGATGTAATTGTTAGACAACAAACATGTTTACCATGTTTTCATCATGGAGGCTACCTCAAGGATTCGCAGAAATGTTTTTTTACCAAAGAGAAATTTTGTCTTCTCTTTTTTGGATTTTTTTTTTTTAATGATTTATGGTATTTTTTTTAATGCAATTGATCTTAAAATTATCACTAACTATTTTTTTCTATTTGATGTTATTTCTTTTGATATTTTTGTGATGATATGATAATAATGACTTATATAATGTGACTATCATGTTTGGACTTGTATGTAACGTGTGGATCTTATTTTGATCCTTGTTTGAACTAAGGTTGGTACTATCTAAATATACACATCATGATAGACTACCATAAAAATCCTTATAATAAAATATTGTTGCTATGATATAGTGGATTTGTGAAGTTGGATTTTTTGACTTTAAGTAATATATTAGATTGATAATAGATGTAGCTATATTTTTAAAAAATTGCATGCTCAATTTTTTTATTTTCCAAAATTAGGATGGTTGATGATGGAGATTGTATTTTGGATTGGTATTTTGTTTTGAGGTACTAAGTTGTATATATTTATATATATCCTAATAATGTTTTATAAATGAAAATCATTCTAGGCTCTTAATAGAATAAAGTCAATATTTCTTAGAGAAATAAGTTACATAAAAACTACTTTCTTCATATTTAGAGGAACAACAAAATTTTATCATTTATTTTTTATTATATCTAGTTAATTTTGTAATGCCCCTCTAGGAATTATTCTTATGAGAGTTATGTTAGATGCTAATGAATCTCATGTGTGATTTTGACATCATTGCTAATGATTGAATTCCTCTTGATTGAGATATTTTATGATGTTTTGATTTGATATATGTTAGTTATGCACTTTATCTTTATGGACGATTAAATGTTAGATTTTATTTTTTTAAATTGACCCATGGATTGACATATTTCCTTAACTTATGAGATGCATCATGTGTGTTTTCATGTTATTTGTTTGATTCTGTATGGGGTGTAAGGGGATGATCTTTTGTCACTCACTTCGGAGAGACATAAAATGTCACGATTCCCATTCACCGGTGTGCGTGTAATTTCTAGTTATATGTATGTTATTTGTATATGTTCTTTTCTCAGTGATGTAGGGTTGCACATACAAGGCATTGACTCTACCTGGTTCTTAGGTCTGAGCATGCCTACATAATCCCAATGGAAGTTGTGGGAGATAGCATAAGACCCAATTTTTATACCCTTAGCCTTGCTTGGTAATAGAGAAGTGTCCTTTGTTTAGTGTCAACTTAATTAGAATGCCACAGGCAATAATCAGATGTCCTTTGGTATGTTGTTTATGTGTTGCATATGGGTTTATTGATTTATTTTGTTGTTATATTTTTAGTTATTAATTTACTATAAGGTGTTATTTATATTTGGTATGAGTTAAATTAATTACTCTTTCTTATGTGTATTAAATTTGTATGTCTGTATGTATGTGTATTTGTATGTGTATGTGTATGTGTATGTGTATGTGTATGTGTATGTGTATGTGTATGTGTATGTGTATGTGTATGTGTGTGTGTATATATATATTTGTGTGTGTGTATTGAGGTAATAGTACTTTTATATTTTATTCATAAATTAATTAATAATTTGTATAAATAAATTAAAATAAAAGCTTTATTGGTTAATAAATTAAGTTATTATTTGTAATTTGAAATAAATTAATTAGTAAATAAATTTAATTAAATTTAAATTAAACTCTTTACAATTTTAGAAATCTTATTTTTGAACTGGGGTGAAGTGTTTATTTTTGGGGGAAGTTTCTTTCTCCTGTAAAATTTTTTTGGGGAAGCAATAGATTATTATTGGGAAAAAAAAATTCTAGAGTTGGGGATGTTTTTTTAATTTTTATTTTACTTTTGGGGAGATTGTCAAAAAATATTTCACTCTTTTTGGAAATGTTACTCTATTCCTCTAAGGTTTCTTTGGTTGCTTAAAATTTCTAGTATCTACTCAAACCCTTAAGATTTTTTAGATATATGATTGCTTCTAATTAGAGGAAATTTCCTATGCCTCCTTATCCAATGTTGCATTTTTAGGACTAACTTATTACGCTAGATAACGTATTGTTGTATGATGAAGTGCTTGTGTTATACATGTAATTTGATATAGTACAAATCTTGAGAACTTGCTTGGAAGATATTAATTGCATTTACATAGTTAATTAAAGGTATCTCTCTCTCTCTCTCTCTCTTCTTCTCTCTAGAAATTAAAACTATCTATATCATGTGTACTATATTTCTTGTGTATGTCCTCTGGTCATGAGTGAATGTTTGTGATTTTTATGAGACTCTTGTGTGTGTTCTCTTTAAGGATTACACCATGTTCTTTTGCATGACTAACACAATTAAAGACTTTCTTATGAACATTATAATAATGTGCTTCCAATCGACATATTGAATTGACTTTGTATAGAATAGGATGTGTAAATGAAGAACATGTTTGATGTGTATTCATATTCATATATTAGTTAGCTAATAGTTCTTTCTCCCCTATTCTTTTTGTATCTTGCTATTCAATGAAAGATGATAGTTAAAAATGTATTTGTATCAATGAGAAGTAGTGAGTGTTTACGCAAGAGGTTTTGTATGCAAGAAAAAAATATCTATATAGATCTCATTTGGGAAATTAGGACCTTTAGTTTCATCTCTAATTTTATGAAATGTCATGCTTCTAAGAAGGCAACAAAATGAAGTAAAGTACAATAAAGGCAATATGCATAGGGAAAAATATACTCATCTTTGTATGATCTTGTTGGTTTACATGCATATGTATGAATTGTGTGACTATCAAATTCTCTCTCTCTTCACTCTATCTGGATATAAGAACTCATAGAAATGCTACTAAATTATGTATTTGATATTCAATAGAAGTACTTCATTCTTATTAATGAATATTGTATGGCTTTCATTAAGGAATGTTTGATTAATTATGAATTGAAGACCTAAAATGTTTTGTATTGCATTCAAGATTTCATGTAAAGTGATTAAGTAGGTAGAATACCTTTTTGCATAAATACTATATGTAGTTCATATGATTTAGTTGTTTGACAGGTCATGGTAGAGAATAAGTATTGATTAAGATAAATTTGTGCACTATAGGTAGAATGTATATAGAGGATATGGAGTTGATTTTTTGTGGCTTTGTTTTAGTTTGAAAGATAGAGGTCTTAAGCTATGTAAAAATCTTGCATGGTTATAGAGAAGTATATGAATGTTGTGTTTGTTTAGTGAAAGATTTAGAAATTATGCCATTTCCTTACCTTACTTGAGTTGTGAAGGATATGTTGTTTAATGAAAATTATAGTGGAAAGGATAAATGATGATAGGAATACTACATCCATATGTTATTAATTTTAATTGTAGTTGTTGAAATCATTAAGTGGTTAGAATTTTATGCTTAAGATCTGCTTGAAAATAGTACTATTATGAAATGACTATTTGTAATTGTGATATTATAAATAATGACAGTTATGTATCGACTGTATTCCCTATTTGTGTGAAATACCATATATTTCCCTTTCTTGCATATGTTTTCTTACATAGAATATAATTATATGAACTTTCATGTGTACATAATATTGCATTGTATTAAAGGATATGTAGTGAATTTAATAGCCTAAGGTGTCTATTATGCATTCTCTAACGCACTCAAGATGTGTGATCTTGGGTGTTGTGTAGTGGCTACTCTCTATGGTGTGGCTCAAATTGGTCACTTCGTTTTGAGATGTTTTGTGATAATGGGCCTAACATTGTTATTTTGAAATTTCTTATTAAAGGAATGACCACTAAATTCTCTTTTCTTTTCATTTAATTTATGACAATTGTCATGTCTTTGGTGTTGTTAGTTGTCGAAATTGCCGGTATTTTTTATTATTTAATGTTGAACTTGACAATTTTACTTCTTGGATTATTTTCTTTCCAAGCTTCTGGTCGTCATTCTGAATGTTTTATAAAGTTGCCCCTAGTTATGTTGTACGAGTTGTTTCTATCTTGTTTGCTTGAACTTGTGATAGTGTATTAAGGGAGAACACTGCGGAGATTAGACCTAGGCATGTTGGGTAATCAAAGAGTATTGATATTAGTTTAAGGAAATAAAAGTTTATTTTCTATGATGAAATTAAATTTGTAACAATTTGGATTATATGATACTTTGGAAGAAGTGTGAATTTGATTAAGTGGATTGTGTGATATACACATAATAAATGTTAATGGTCTAGAAACTTATTGTTTTGACAAGTGTTTGGGGATTCTTACATGGATTCTATTTGATTTATGTTGGTATTACGAACAATCAAGTGAACAATCAAAGGCAATCAAAAACTCAAAGGAAATACACTCTGTTGGGAGAACCTATTGAAACATCATTTAAGTAGTTAGTGGCAAACAAGATCATAACACTACCTGAAAATCCACCATATGAGCCAAAAGTAAAACAAAATTGGTGGAATGATGATGAATATTGTATCATAAGAGTAAATGGAATCTAACTAGCAATTGTTATAGATTGAAGAATATCATACAAGATCTTATTAATAGAGGCAACATAAAAGTTGATGGTCACACCTCCAATGAAGAGAATGTGATGTTTAAGGAGCCATTTCCTAAACATGATAAAGGAAAAGATAAAAATATAGACAATCAAGCTAATTATACCAAGATGCCCTATGATTATGATTCTACTATTAATCACATTTCAATGTGTAGACACCTAAAATTAATTAAATTAATATTTAATTAATTTAAGTATGTCCACATAATTAACCAATTTAATTGTTTTAATTCCCTTCCTCTTAAGATTAATTAAATCAAATTTAATTATCACTATAGTCTAATAATTGATTTATAAATAAATTAATTATTTCCTGATTCTTCTAAAGTCACCTCAACCATTATTTCTTCTAAAACCCACTTAATTAGTTTTAAATAATTAATCTAACTAAAGTGACTCCTACAAATCACTTTCCCTAATCTCCACTTAGCCTAATTAATTCTTCTAGAAGTATGCTTATCATTATCCTCCAATTTCATATTTCTCCACTCATTATCTCTCCTCATGTCACATCCTCCTAACTTTCCCACTTGCACTCTAATCCCTCATTAACATGCCTAATCAATCCCCATAATCATTTGCACATCCCTAATCACCTTTATTCTTTCAAATAAATTCAAATTCTTTGAATCTCCCCATGCATCCTCTTCCCAAGGAATTTTTAATTCCTTTATCCATTTAGTCTTCCCACACATTCTTTATTTTGGAATTTTTAATTCTTGAACTTCCTTCACCCAAAGAATTTTAAATTCCTTTTTCTCTTCACAATGTACTTGGGATCTCTTCCACATGTACCTTGAGAGGTGCAGAGATAAGAAATGACTTTATGCCATATCTCTTGAATCTCACTGCTTGTCCTCTCAATCCATGTGCTCCCTCTCAAATGGATCTCAGCCCTTCATCCCAAAATCAATCTTGGCCCTTCATTTTGGCCTCCTCCAATCTATAAATTGGATTCTCCTCTCCTTGCAAATCCTCCAATTTTCAAACATTCTTATCATCCACTTCTAATCTAATCTTATGCTATTAAATTGAAATCCAAAATAATCCATCACTCCATCATAATGCCCAAATCTTCTCTCATCTAATCCATAACCATCATCATTCAAATCCAATCCAAATCCAAATAATCTTGTTGTATCTGGAGAGAAATCCACATCTCAATCAAGGGGATAATCCAAACAAGTTAAGGAGGGGCGCACCCTTGGCTTCACCAATAGCTCAATCAAAGGAACAAGAGAGAACTCTCTCTTGCAAGGTATAAGAAACTTGGTTTATACTTTATTTGGTCTTTTATGTTTATTTGGATTTAAACTAACCATCTAAGCTTGCATTGGTTTTCCCTTGCTTGATTTTGGCATGCTTGGTGGGACCCACGTCCCAATTTCTAACATTTGTGTGAGTTTTTAGTGTTTTTAGCTAGCAGTTTTTCACTTTAGCACATCGGTCTGCACTTTAGTGCGTCCGCCTCACTGGTTCAGCACGTCTCCCTCACTGGTTCAACACGTCCACCATCATACAACGCGAGATATTTGAAATTTAAATTTTATGACCGCCATTTTGTAGATTTTTGGTCAATCAACGCGTGCACAAGTGAATCAATGTCTGCATAGGCATCAAAATGCGTGTGCTTAATGAAAAAACCCTCCCGCCTAACATTTTTTTGAATTTTTCATTAAAAATTGTGAATCAATGTGTGTGCTTAGTGAAAAAAATAGTTTTCGTAAAATGGGCATAACTTTTCGCTCTGGTGTCAGATTTTAAAAATTCAAAATGAGTTGAAAAGATGACTTAGAGATCTAAAATGGGTTGTCATTATATTTTGCATATCATTTAAAAAGAAAAAATTATCACATTCAAATTCAACCCTTATATTTATACTTTAAATGCACATAATTTAAGCATATGAAATCATTTTTTATCAATTTGTTTTTTAAATTACCTAGAAAACCATAAGGAAATTTATTTTGAAATATTTTTTGGGCTAATCATATTATGTTTGTAGCTTCTTTTTTGAATACCCAAAATCAATTATCATAAACTACTAATCATTGTTGCAAGATGTTTTGTCGATCAAAATCATGTGTTTTCACTAAAGTAGATTTCTTTTCCATGTCTTAGTTTAGCAAACATAATCTTTGAAGTTAAAAAGAACAAGTTTTTTCTATGTCTTGTGCACTTGCACACGTGTATGGTTGACCCACCATTGCACGAAGTATCCTCTCCCCTTGCCTTCATAGATTTTGGGTGTAAGAGAAATGTGATGAACAACACCCATCTTTTTTTTTTATTGAGGGATATTATTGATGGGGATTTGATAACCTCACAAGGGTATGTTGAATTGGGATACATCAAGGATATCAACTCTCCTAATGCAATGTCGAGCGGGTTTTTTAAGCCGCTATATAATATGTTGGTCAAATGAATGAGATGCTGAGTGAATTCAATGTATGTGGGGGCCTTCCCTACATCAATAAGCTCAGTTAGAGCCTTAAGTGGCTTGCTTTGAGAATCCGTTGTTGGATTGGAGATTCCTAGTAAATTTCACTAATAACCTTGTTTAGTATCCCAAAACCACACATTCATAGTGCAGGGGATGGAGATCATACCCTGAAGTTACCTCTCATGTACCCACTCAAGATGAGATGGGAATTCCTCATATAATAGATCCTTGGATCTTTGGGGTAATATAATCTGGTATGCCCAAGAAGTAAGTGAATTGTAAGAGGGAGCTAGTGCTACCAAAATCTCTATTTATCTTCTTGTTTTAGGTATTGCTTGTGCGAGAGGCCTATTGAATAGTTTCCATCTTCCAACCTAGGTTGTATGTCTCATGTGTGTCTTCATCTTGTACAAAACCAGTGAAATTTTGTTTAGGCTAATCTAGGCCCCCTTCACTTTCAAGCTTGTCATAAAGTGTTTCTTTGGCTAATGTGCTCATGATTATTTTATTTCTCTTTCCAAGAGTAGACAACATCCAAAACATTCACAAATTCATTTGACCAAACCCTTCAACCTCCACTTTGTCACTGTCAAACCTCTATTTCATCTCCATTTGCACTAAACCCTCGATCAATTTTCATCCATCCAAATGACATCAATCCCCAACTAATATCTTTATCCCATCATCAAACCATTCTTGGGTAGCCTTCCCCTTCATCTTCCTTCCATCAATCCCTATTCATTTTCTTCTCACCTTCGAGTACTTATCACATCAACCTAATCAAATCTCCAAAAATCTCAATCAGTCAATCAATATTCCTTTAATCCAATCATCAATCATGAATTCAAATCCAAAGTCAACACTTTCTGAAAGTTTGATTTAGACCTTTGTCTTTAATTTCTCATCAATTGGATTTTTGTGCTTGGGAAAGAATCTCCCCCAAGTACCTTTGCTTAATCATTTGGGTTGATCAAAACCCTAAATCCTTTTTCCCTATTTTGCTTGGACATGTAAGTTCACCCTAAGTGGAAGAAGGCTTAATCATTTGGATCCTCTTGCCCTATTTTGCTTAGGCATGTCCCTAAGTAGAAGAAGGCTTAATCATTTGGATCCCTTTCTCCATTTTCCTTAGGCATGCAAGTGCACCGTAGGTAGAATAAGGCTTATTCATTTGGATCCATCACCCTATTTTTCTTAGGCATGCAAGTCCACCCTAAGCAGAAGAAGGCTTAATCATTTGGATCCTTTTACCTATTTTTCTTAGGCACGCAAGTCCACCCTAAGTAGAAGAAGGCTTAATCATTTGGATCCTTTGACCTATTTTCCTTATGCACATAAGTCCACCCTAAGTAGAAGAAGGTTTAATCATTTGGATCCTTTCATGCCTCACTTAAGTCCTAATCCAAGGGCTAAGGTTTCAATTTAATCAAAATCAATCTTGTCTTAACCCAAGGACCAATCCAATCTAATCAAATTTAACCCAATTCAAGCAAATCGAATCAAATCAAATCAATCCATCAATCCAATCTAAAGTTGCTAAGTCCTTGTCCTCATCTTCATATAACATCATCTCATTACTTTTTTTCAGTCAAGTCTATCCAATCCCAACTTATCCCCCCATTCTCAACATTTTGAGGTCACATGTCTACCCAAAATCTACATCCAAACTTCAAAGCTTGGTATGAGAAAGTTCTCATGAAAATTCATGGATCACCCTATCAAGCATCCACATCTAACTCATACATGCCTCAAAATTATCCAACTTCAACCTATCCATATCTTCCATCCCAACCCATTTACCAAGTCAATCCCAATTCATCTTGTATATCTCATCCTTCTTGGTCTATTATAGCATATATACTATCCATGAAAATAGATGCCTGAAACAAGCATCATGTGTAGTCCCCCCATCTTCTTTCACTCTACACTTGGGGGAAAGCTTCATCCATGTTATCCTACCATTTGCATTATCCATATCCATTATCCTATATCATCATCCTATCTAAGCCCATCCTCCTTCCCTATCATTGATCTTTACTATCCTATCCATATCCTCCATCTCATATTTCTCATCCTATCAAAATCCATCCTCCATTCCAATCTTTGATCTTGACCATGCTAAAGGAAAAATAATATCCATGCATGCTTCGGGAAAATGCAAGTGTTAATTCTTCCACCGTCCATATCCCTTACATAATATTCTTCCATATCATACATCTTTATCCACCATCCATATATCCTTAATTGCACTACCTTTAGTGGGGCATTTTTCCTCCTTTGCAATATAGTTCTTGGATCCCCATTCCACCTATCCTCCATCCTTTAGTCTCCATATCCTATCACCATCCATCTCCTTTATCCCTCCATCTCCTATCCAAGCAATTTTAGCATCCATCCATCCTCTTACCAAGCCTTGGTTCTCCCTTGTCATTGGTCCCCCTCCATTTATCATATATTACAAACCAATCCCATCATATCATATCATATTCCCCATACCATCCCGTCCTATTCAATCCCCCTCCCATTTTATCTTATCCAGTTATGATCCCCATCACACTGAGATTTTCCCATCAAATTGAGCTTATACTAACTCACATGTAATCCAAACACCCATTCATACTGTGTTAATCAAATCAAAGCAACAATCCTCTCACCTAGAGATCCTACACACCATCTAGTCTCTTGCATCTATCAATCTATCTATACCCTACCCATCAGGATGCATCCTTCCCATGTCTATAAGTTTATCCAAACCCATCTTCCTACCCATCAGGATGTATCCTTCCCATGTCTGACAGTCTATCCAAATCCATGTCCTACTTTTAGCAAGAGATATTAGTTGGTTATGTGCATGTTGTTTGCATAATTGATTTTTTTGCTATGATTTTTATCTTGTGTCCCAGAACTATACCTATTCAGGGCTTCCCTGATCATCCTATATCTTAGCATGTCTTGGTTGGTGTATAATGGGGCATTGTTTTTGTGGTATGGTGTGTTTGATGGTTTCTCTTGTATGATCCTACAATCTCGTATTTACACCATCATCTATGTTTGCGAACCTGTGTACATAGAGATACCTATTGTTTGAGAGTCTAGTCCACACCTTAGATATTTAAAACATCCTGATGTTGATTGTTGGCAATTTGGAGGAATTGATTATGTGTTGCATTGATGTTTGTCATTGATGTCAACACTAGTTGTTTTTCTATCTACCAGGTTCCGGTAGTCTGGTTGGATTGTGATGAACATACCAGGGGGATATGTTCCTTCTTGTGGTATTGGTTTGGATTGGTTATTCATGTGTTCCTGATGCATATCATATTCAGTTGGTTTAGGACTTGATGACTTGGATGCTATCATTTGTTCTAGTAATCCTTTTGGTGAGGGGTAAGGGTTTTACCGCTAGAGCTTTGTTGAAGATCTTGTGATGAATCCGATAAGTGGTGTTTTCTTGTGGCTTCTAGAAGGTTATCAGAATGGTGACGGTTATCTTATTCATGTTCTAGTTGATCGGTGGTGTTTCATTTAGCACTGAACCTATTCTATTCTATGTTATTCTGCTAGGTTATGGACCAATTTATGTAATGTGTTGGTTGACTCTCCCAATGCATCACCGATTGGATTTATTATTTTGTTTATGTTGTTTCGATCTTAGGCTGACTTGGTTTATCATTGGTTTGTGAGATTATGTAATGGATCTATTGTATTATCTTTTAGGTGGTCGACCTAATTTTTTAGGTCTCGGGTTTGTATAAATATGATATAAGATCTCTTTGTAGATCATGATATGTGGGTCATAGGATTATCTCTATGTAAATAATGTTGTAATTTTATGCAGAGGTTTTGTTAGATCATAGGTGATCGAATTGATTTTGTGTAAGAGGTTTAAGACCTCTGGTATTGAGCTTAACCGAAACTATTTTCAAGAATAGGAGATGCTATTCTTGTAGTTTAATCTTCACTCCAGATTGTAGTCCAATGTTTTTTGTAGTCAGTGAGGCTCCTTTTGTAATGAGCAGTGTGCTCTAGATTATTGACCTTCCTATATGTGCAGGCCCCTTATCATAATATTTATTCATCTAGTCAGTGGATAGATAT
The DNA here is from genome assembly GCF_030272615.1 of Cryptomeria japonica. NCBI lineage: Eukaryota > Viridiplantae > Streptophyta > Pinopsida > Cupressales > Cupressaceae > Cryptomeria > Cryptomeria japonica. The sequence continues at coordinate 580,344,976 of NC_081407.1, read as the reverse complement.
TGTGGGTTTTCCTCTTCAAGTTTATCTACGTATAAATCTATGGTGTGATGGTGTTCATCTTTGTGATTGCATTGTTGCTTATTGCTATATACTTTTATGTTTACCAATTGGTGAGTTGTTATGTTAATAAGGCTAAATTTATTCATTCTAGTAGAACATTGATTCACCCTCCCCTCCTGTTAGTGTTCTTGGATCCCAACAATTGGTATAAGAGCTTGGTGCCTCAGAGTGAGTCTAACAGCTTGAGGAAGATCCTGTATCTAGAATCTATGGAGATAAGTTTGAGGAAGGAACTTTAAGTAGCTCTTAAATACAATGATGTTGAAAAGTTGAGGAACATGAAGTTACAAGATGAGTTGAGATCTCCAAAGGACTTCATCTTTACCCTGCAGGAGAGGTTATAATCTACTTAAGCTAAAAGGAAAAACTATGTGATCAATTGCAAAATTAGGATGATGGAGAGAAGAATGCCCTTACGGAATTATTTCAGAAGCCGAGTCAAGAGAATGGTGTCATGAAGAATGAAATGCAAGCCCTAACCATGAGGATGTCTAAGGAAATTGAAGACTAGAATAAGAAAGAAGAAAATCTTGCTATATCCCTGAAAGAGAGATCTGAGGAATGCATTAGGTTGGCACATGAGATTGATGTGTTGAGAACTAAATTGGTGCAATCACAAAACAATGAGCAAGAGCTGGAAAGAATGATGATAATCCTAAGAGGAGATCTGGATGCTTCAAATGAATACAAAGGAAAGTTTAGGGTCAGTTCTACAAAGCTTGATGAATTACTGAAGGATCAAAGAGACAATGGAGACACTAAAGGTCTTGGATTTTAGCATGGAGAAATCTCTGGCACTGAAAATCAAGAGAATCCACAAGACAACTAGAATCAATGATCACCGTTAAGACAACCCAATGCACATAAATTTAATGGTAGATTCTTTGTTTGAAATAAGTTGAGTCATAGAGAAATTCAATGTAGGAATAGAACAAATCATAATAATAATGTAGTTCTCGGCCAGCATTCAAATTGTAAAAATTGTGTTCATAGGAAAAAAGATAGTAGAATGAATATGAGATGTCATGCATGTGGAAAGTTTGGACATATGGCTAATCAATGTAGGTCAAGGAATGATCAAGATTACCACAAGGCAATTTAGAAGAACAATGTGTTGGCAATTGACACTCTATTGGTTGGTTTCACTATGTTGTCATTGATGGCAACATGTTTTTGGGTTTCGACTTCATATGGTATACCGACAGGCACTTCATAGATTCTACACCGACGCCGGTAGGTTAGGAAGATTTCTTTGGTCACCGGCAATGTAGGCCGACATGGTATAGTAAAGGTTATCGGTATTGGAGGCTGAATTATCTTCGATCTGACATTGGCAACTTGTTTTAATGTTTATTCATTTATGTTATATGGCTGACATGTAATCTAATGGATCATGATGCAAATTTAATGCAAAATATATCAAAGAGACTATGTATGTGAGGAATTTATTGTAAGGGTTATTCCGGTAAAGGGGTTTAGAGTTTCAACCGGAATAGACAGAGATTAAACTGGAACTGTATTCTGGTATAGAAGATGTTATCCTAGTAGTTCACACTTCTCCAAATTGTTTTCTAGAATTTTATGTAGTCAGTGAGGCTCCTATTGTGATTGAGCAGTGTGCTCTAGGCTATAAGCCTTCCTGCAAGTGTAGACCCATCATATATTATAATATCTCTTCATATGGTCACTGGATTGATATTGTGTGTCACAAATCCCACCATGGTTTTTCCTCATTGAGGTTTTCCACATATAAATCTATGTGTTATGGTTCTAATTTATGTGTTTAGCTTATTGGTTGCTTTACTTCTTTCAAATCCATTTATAGCGGTTGGTGCATAAATGTTTTATTAAGGCTAAAATTTACTATTCCGGTATAACACTGATTCAACCCCCCCCCTCTTAGTGTTTATTTTTTTCCAACAATTCGTATCAAAGCCTTGTGCCTCAGAGGAAGTTTAATAGCTTGAGGAAGATCCTGAAACTGAAATCATTTAAAATGGCTTAGGAGAATCAGCTTGAGACGGCACTTGAAGATTATGATGCTGAAAGATTGAAGAAATTAAAGCTACAAGATTAGTTGAATTCTTCTAAGGAATTCATTCTTGTCCTACAAGAGATGCTATCATCTGTTCAAGCTAGGAGGAAGGAACTTTTGCAAAATCAAGATGATGAAGTGAAAAATTCACTTAAGAAACAATGTTAGAAATTGAGTTAGGAGAACATGGTTATGAAGAATGAAATGCAAGCTATAACTATGAGGATGTCTAAGGAGATTGATGACATAAAGAAAAAGGAAGAAAATATTATTGTATCCCTGAAGAACAAGTTTGAAGAATGTGGTAGGTTGGTTCATGAAAATGATATGTTGTGAACTAATTTAGTACAGTCCCAAAGTAATGATCATGAGATTGAGAGAGAGATGATAATACTAAGAGATGATTTAACTATTGCAAGTGAATACAATGAAAAATTCAAGATCAGCTCAGCACAACTTGATGATTTATTGAAGAGACAGAAGCATATTGGAGATTCCAGTGGACTTGGATTTGAGCAAGGATAGAGTTCCAGTACTGCTAATGAAGATCAAAACCACAAGGCACCGGTAAGACAATTCAATGCTTATAAATTCAATGGTAGATGTTTTGTTTGTAATAAATTTGGTCACATGGCTAGGCAATGTAGAAACAGAGAAAATCAAAACCCTGATTCTACTCTTGGTAAATGTTCTAAATGCAATAAAATTGGTCATAAGATAGAAGATTGTAGAATGAATGTAAAATGCTATGCTTGTGGAAAATTTAGATATGTGACTAATCAGTGAAGGTCAAGAAATTTCACCAGTTTTAGCAAAACAATTCAGAAAAACAATGTTACATGTTATGCATGCAATGAAATTGGACATATTCCTAGGTTCTGTAGAAGCAGAAATCCACCGGTTAGTAATGGAGGGTCAAATGAAAAAGGAAAAGAGAAGGTTATTGAAATCCACCAAGATCATACTTAGAGATGGGTTAGGAAGACTGAAGAGCAATCATCGGATGGGAATGTCCTGGTTACCTATCCAACAGAAGAGGTTGCTCCTACGCTGACAGTGAGCTCATTCGGTAACTATGACAAATGCCTTAGGGGTAGGCAAAATTCATGAAGATGTTGCATATGCCTCGGGAAGAGGTTCTAGAATATGTTCTAGATATTATAGAAGATTATCCAGTATGGATATATTCTGAGCGAGATCTAGTATCTTTCAGCAACAGTCATTTATGTCAATGGAAGATTAGGGTTTTTCTTTCGAAGGATAAAAGGTCAAATACACTTCATAGTTAATCACCCTGCATTTAGAGCAATTTCAGAGAGATTCAGAGCAACTAAGTGAGATCAGAGGCTATTCAGAGGCAATCAAATTTCTTCTTGAGTGATCACACTAGCTTTTGGAAGAAATTGTTGAAGGTTTTCACTTAGAGCGAATAAAAGTTATTTTTCTTGAAACATGAAATTGGGATCATATTTTGTTCTTATTTTTGTTGCAAATCTAACTATAGTAGAAGTTAAGGATTGCTCCAAGCCAATTTTTTAGCAGTATCCACATGTGGCTACCAAGGAAGATTTGGTTGGAGCATTTTCTCCCGTTCCGAAGGGAGTTGTGTATGTAGAAGATGTTAGGGCACACATTCATTGTCATATAGAGGACTTAGGAACTTTAGAGATCAAAGGAATGTATATGAATGAACTAATGGGAGGATCTAGAAAGATTAAATCAGCATATCAACATATTGAAGATCTAGGGTTTATAGATATTTTTGATATTTCGGAGTTTGAGGATAAAATAATCAGATATGTACTGAGCAGAGTACATGGTGAATTCATATTGTTGGACAAACCTTATAAAATCACTAAGGAAGCCATCCAAGAAATAATAGGTTTTCCATTGGTAGGACAAAATCCGAATAAGAAAGTGTCAAACAACTTCGTGAGGTAGATCACCGGTACCACATCTGACAAGAGATCAATGAAAGTGAGCACTATCACCGACACCAATATCAAGTTTGGCAGCATGGTCATAGGATACAAGGTAACTCAATCAAACCGACTGAATTCTATTTTGAGTTCATGTATTTTGGCTGCATATAAGATGATGAGTGAGTGTACAGTTAGATCTTTGCGGTTGGATTCTTGAAGAGTTACTGATCAACTTAGGAAAGATTAAAGATGAGAAGAAGGGTACCTTCTAGTATGGAAATTTGTTAGTCTTCTTGATTTTATAGTTTTTGAGCTATACACTCGGTTTCTAGTAGGAAACAATGGGCTTTTAACATTCAGGTAGGAAGATAGTTAAAACAATCAATTGTTGCATTAGGAAATCATAAAGATGATAAGATATGGGGTTATTTCAAGGATTTTCAAAAAATTATGAGGTCTAGGATAAGAATACTTGAGCATATAGTAGAGAAATACTCTACCAACATATGTTTTATGGTTAAGAAGAACGTGACTCTCATGGAGGTAGTCAAGCCTTGGAAGATTTGGATAGAGGAAATGGGATATAAGTTAGATGCATAGATTCTTGATGTAGAAATAGATGAGGTAGAGAAACCCTGTGGAACTATGCAACAGAAGACTCTAGAGGTTGAAACAGAGTTCAACCGGAAGAGAAGGGAAAAATGAGAAGGAAAAGCAAGAAAATTTGACAAGAGGTCTCAAAGGACATAAAGACACTTATTGATGTTGTCCCAGAGAAAGAGAGAAAGAGGAAGGATCTGGTAGTTCACATTGAACCTGTAACTTCAGATTCTGAATCAGAGGATGACACACCTTTAGCCTTCAGGAGGGTTGTTAGGAAGAAACCGAAAGAACCTAATGTAGAAGCAAAGAAGCAATCGATTAGAAAGGTCACAATCAAGTTACTGGGACAAAAGCAAGCACCTAAGGCTACACTTACAACTGCATCTAGTACTGTCAAGAGGTAGAAGAAGGATGACATTGATTCTGGTAAGGTTACACCTAAAACTTATGCATAAATTATTGATGAAATAACTAAAGATGGCATGCTGAAGAATGTTAAGTTTTATTATGACAAGTTAGAGGTTGATGATCAGAGAGAGGTTGATGAAGGAGTCCTTTAATACTTGGTTATTTATAAGAAAGCGTTAATAGACATAGAAAATCAAGTACCAACTGAGTTATATAACATATTAGATGCTAGAAGGTTATCTGCTATGCAAGAAGATAAAAGCATTAAAATTCAAGAACTTTTAGCTATCTGTGTTAGTATAACTCCAGATGAAATGGATAAGACAATTGAGGCTACAGATAGAAAGGTATTCAATAGCAAACATAGGATAACTAGCCTGATGCTAGGGAGAATGAATGAATTAATAAAGGAAACTCAGAAAGATTGGATTAAATTTTTGGGAGAACATAGAGGATTATTTACTTCACTAGAGATAAAGACAGATACTGTAGATACCTCATTTGAAGGGAAAGGAAAAAGGATCATGGGTACTCCACTCTCAGTTTTGAAGAATATCAAGATAGTGAAAATTGAGCCACCGGTAAACACAAATGTATAAAAAATGCAGAAACACCGGTTAATACTAAGAACATTGTACATGATACTAACATTGAGGACAATTTTCCTCTGGATACTAATGTACAGGTTGAGGATATTGTTCCTAGAGAGGAACCGATAGTTGCACAGACTGGACCAAGTAGCGAAGCCACCAATGAAAGTGAGGAGGTAATAAAGGATAAATCATCAGAGAAAACAGGGGAATCCGGTAGTGAACCAGTTGCTGGCACATCATTATTGACAATTGACACTTCTCTAATTGAAAAGAAAACCATCACAGAGATGAGTCCCATAGAAGTGATGATGATGGTTGCTCAGAAACTGATGAAGGAGGGAACCACAGGCAAGGGGATTATAGATCAATCCATCATTGTTTAGCACAGATTGGTTCTGAAATGTAATATTGAAAATAAAGAGAGCCCTTCTGATAAGCTTAAGATAATAACTGAGCACATATCAAAACACTTTCAATCCTTACAACAAATCTCTAACTAGTAATATTGATATACTTACAACAAATGTAGATAAAAAGATAAAAGAGATACAAGAGAAAATTGCTAGTATTGCTAACTCTTTTGATGGACTAATTTCATTGACAACATTAATTGATGGACAAATTTTGAATTTGGAGAACCAAATTTCTTCTCTTGAAAAGGAAAGAGATAAAATAATTTAGAGAGCTAGAAGTCTAAGAGGTTTGGTGAGTCCAACATTGGATTCACTCTATGTACATAAGAAGGAATGTATGGATATGCTGGGAAAGCCCACACTGATAGAGGTCAATGAGAAAAAATCTTTTGCATATTTATTGAGTGGACTTGTATCTATTTTTGACACATTCAAAACTAGCTGGGATATTTATGTGGAGTTAGTCAAGAAAACTTATCCAGAAATCTTGAAACTGGTCAAGCTTCGGTAAGACATTTTTGGAGGTATTCAGTGTACAATACTTATTCGTTGACATTCCTTTTACAATTTTTGGGCATTGATGTCAAAGGGAGAGTAGTATAGATGTGAAAAATGATAAAAGGGATGCATAGATACATTAGGGGGGTTTACAGAGTTTTTGGAGATATGTAGTATTTTGCATATTCAGCTCAGGGGGGGCAGAGCAGGATGAAACCGACTGATGAAACCTTGACCAGTTTTTCACATGAGTGTTGCCATCAATGCCAAAGGGGTTGATTGTTGGATATTGACACTCTATTGGTTGGTTTCACTATGTTGTCATTGATGGGAACATGTTTTTGGGTTCCGACTTCATATGGTATACAACAAGCACTTCACAAATTCTACACTGACACCGATAGGTCAGGAAAATTTCTTTGGTCACCGGCAATGCAAGACAACATGGTATAGTACAGGTTATCAATATTGGAGGCCGACTTATCTTGGTCCGGCATTGGCATCTTGTTTTAATTTTTATTCATTTATGTTATATGGCCAACATGCAATTTGATATTGTATATATCTTTGTAAGCGGACATAAGGAATAAATTTGTATAGGGTATATAGGGAAGATTGATTAGATTATTTTGATAAATTAAGGTAGGTAATGTAATGGATCATGATGTGAATGTAATGTAAAATAGATCAGAGAGACTATGTATGTAAGGAATTTATTGTAAGGGTTTTTCCAGTAAAGGGGTTTAGGGTTTCAATCATAACAGATAGAGCTTAAACCAGAATTGTATTATGGCATAGAAGATGCTATCCTAGTAGTTCAAACTTCTTCGGATTGTTGTATGGAATTTTATGTAGTCAATGAGGTTCCTATTGTGATTGAGTAGTGTGCTCTAGGTTGTAAGCCTTCTTGCAAGTGTAGGCCCATCATATATTGTAATATCTCTTCATATGGCTAGTGGATTGATATTGTGGGTCACAAATCCCACCATGGTTTTTCCTTATTGAGGTTTTCCACATATAAATCTGTGTTTTATGGTTCTCATTTATGTGTTTGTCTTATTGGTTGCTTTACTTCTTTAAAATCTATTTATATCGGTATACCGGTTGGTGCATGAATGTTTTGTTAAGGCTAAAATATACTATTCCAGTATAACACTGATTCACCCACCGTCTCAATGTTATTGGTTTCCAACACAATGTTACTTGCTATGCATGCAACAAAATAGGACACATTGCTAGATTTTGTAGAAGAAAGAACCTACCGGCAGGAAGTGATAAATATAATGAGAAGGGAAAGAATAAGGTTGATGATATTAAGGAGCATGAGAAAAAATGGGTTATGAAGTTCAAGGATCAACTGATGGAATAAAATGCCCCAGATGTTCATTCGGCTGAAGCATATACCTCGGTTACTCATCTGATAGAGAAGAATGTTCATGCATGGGCAAGAAACTCATCCGGTATCTAAGGAATTTTCCTTAGGGAGAGGTAAATTGATGACAAATATTGCATTAGCCCTGGTAGTGGTCTGAAACCCTATTTTAGATCTTAGGAAAAGTCAGTTTGAAGGTTCATCGATGAAGATTTCTTGGATCTTGGATCTAGTTTGGTTTATCATTAATTCACTTTTTGAGTTATGGTTTGGTCATACATCCACGGTTAGGTACCTCAAAACCTTTGTAGTGAATTGAAAGTTTTATCCTAGATGTGATGAAGGGATATTTCTTGGTTATTCTAATGAAAGCAAAGCATATAGATGTTATAACAAAAGATTGTAGAGAATTGTGGAGAGTGAAAATGTCAAAGTGGATGAGCAGAACAAAGGTCAAATCAAAACTTATGAGAGAGATCTGGAAGTGGAAATGGTTATAACTGAACTGGTAGAACCTGTACCAGAATAAAATGTTGAACTAGTTAGGAACTGAAAGTTTGAAGACTTATAGGTATATAAGGTTGAATCATTCAGAAGATAATTGGGTAAGAAGAAGGTTGGCATCTGATGAGGAATGTTTAATTTCTACTGGCATCACTAGACGAAGCATGTAAGGATGAATGTTGGATGTAAGCTATGGAAGAGGAACAGAAAAGGACAACACATGGACTTTAGTTCCTTAGCCTAAAAATAAGAATTTTATTAGAACTAAATGGGTCTTTAGAAATAAATTGAATGAGGATGGACAAGTTGTGAGGAATAAGGCTATATTCATATGTGAAGGATATTCTCACAAGGAAGGAATTGATTATGTTGAATCCTTGCTCCGGTAGCTAGGATTTTCATATATTTTCAAGGATTTTTAGGTATGGTTTTTGGTTTGTGATGACTTTACACTATGTACATATACAGATGTGGATTGGGATGGAGTTATAGGTAACTAGATAGGGTCATCTAATAAATTTTTATTTCTTGGAAGGAAACTTGTTTCATGGATCAACAAGAAACAGTCATGTACTTCTTTATCTACTGCTGAAGCAGAGTATGTTGTTGCTACTACTAACTGTACACAAGTTCTATGGATGAAGAAAATGTTGAAGGATATAAGGGTAGATTGCAATGAACTAGTAGTTATTCACTATGATAACTCTACTGCTACTAACATATCAAAGAATCTTCTATTTTATTCTAAAGACAAAGCACATTTCTATCAAGTATAATTTTTTAATGGAGAAGGTAATGAAGTCAGATTGGTTTGAGAGATCATTTGAGTGGTTTAGAGACAGATTGGGATTTTTTGCCCCTCTAGTAGAGACTTGAGTGATGTTGATTGGCATTAGTCTGGTATGTATTATCAGAACTATCATTTATTCCAGATTGATTTGTTGGTTCTACTACTCAGGGGGAGTAGTGAGCTATGTGTTTCAGAACATTTATGATTTCTATTTGATGTTTATGTCATATTTATGGCATTGATATCAAAGGGGGGAGATATATATGTGAAAAATAGAGCTTAACAGTGATATCAGTCAAAGGGTGATGAAAAAAATTTCAAATTGATTGTATCCCATTGGCGGAGTTTGGTTCAGATCTATGGATGGTTAATTGGTATAGAGATATTTGGTTTTGAAATTCATTGTCATATCATTTTGGGGAGATTGTTGGATGTCTTTCTTTTGGGGAGACTTGTTTGAAATTTCTTGCCACGTGGATGTTTTTCACATCTTGTGTTGCCATCAATGCCAAAGGGGGAGATTGTTGGCAATTTGGAGGAATTGATTATGTGTTGCATTGATGTTTGTCATTGATATAAACACTTGTTGTTTTTCTATCTACTAAGTTCCGGTAGTGTGTTTGAATTGTGATGAACATATCGGGGATATGTTTCAGCTTGTGGAATTGGTTTGGACTGGTTATTCATGTGTTCCTAATGCGTATCATATTCTGTTGGTTTGGGATTTGATAATCTAGATGCTATCATTTGTTCTAGTAAGCCTTTTGGTTACCGATAAGGGTTTTACGAATAGAGGTTTGTTTAAGATGTTGTGATGAATCCAATAAGTGGTGTTCGTGCGTCTTCTAGAAGGTTATCAGAATGCTAATGGTTATCTTGTTCATGTTCCAGTTGATCGGTGGTTTTTTATTTAGCACTAGACCTATTCTATTCTATGTTATTCTACTAGGTTATGGACCGGTTTATGTAACGTGTTGGTTGATGCTCCCGATGCATCGCCGATTGGATTTATTGTTTGGTTTATGTTATTTTGGTCTTAGGCTAACTTGTTTTATCATTGGTTTGCGAGATTATGTAATTGATCTATTGTATTATCTTTTAGTTGGCCGACCTAATTGTTTAGGTCCCGGGTTGGTATAAATATGATGTAAGATCTCTTTGTAGATCATGATATGTGGGTTATAATATTATCTGTATGCGAATAATGTAATCTTATGCAGAGGTTTTGATTGATCATAGGTGATCGAATTGGGTTTTTTTAATAGGTATAAGACCTCCGATATTGAGCTTAATCAAAAGTATATTCAGGCATTGGAGATGCTATTCTTGCATTTTAATCTTCATTTCAGATTGTAGTTTGATGTTTTCTGTAGTCAGTGGGGCTCCTTTTGTGATGAGAAGTGTGCTCTAGGCTGTTGGCCTTCCAACATGTGTAGGCCCCATATTGTAAAATATATTCATCTGATCAGTGGATAGATATTGTGGGTCTCCAATCCCACCACGGTCTTTCCTCTTTGAGGTTTTCCATGTATAAATATGTGGTGTTATGTTGTTCATCTTTGTGGTGGTGTTATTGCTTATGGATATATTCTTTTATTTTTACCAATTGCTAATAAGGTCAAATTTATTCATTCTGGTAGAACATTGATTCAACCCCCCTCTCAGTGTTCCTAGATCCCAACAATAATCTATGGTGATATTGAATCTAGGTTTTCTCTCCACATCTACACAACAAGAAGTCTCATCCACTCCATTTCATTCATTCGTCCCATTTCACTCATTTATCTTGGAGACTCCAATTTATTCATTCACTCCCCCTTCATCATCTTCATCTTTTTATTATCTAGTCCTCCTATCCATTTTGAGAGCACACCCGTGTTATTAGAACCCACATGTCCCCTCGAGGGGGCATACCACTACCTTCTCATCATCCCTCCTCATTACTCCTATGACTAGGGCATCATGCTACTATTCCTTATTCTTTCCATCCAGTATGTTTTATTCTTCTTTGATAAAACATCACTTCATGATGCTATATCAAAGAGGGGCAAAATTTAGACACCTAAAATTAATTAAATTAATATTTAATTAATTTAAGCCTGACAACATAATTAACCAGTTTAATAATGTTAATTCCCTTCTTCTTAAGTTTAATTAAATTAAATTAAATCAATCTTATCACTATAGTCCAATAATTAATTTATTAATAAATTAATTATTTCCTCATTCTTCACCTCAACCATTATTTCTTCTAAAACCCACTTAATTAATATCAATTAATCAACCTAACTAAAGTGATTCCTACAAATCACTTTCCCTAATCTCCACTTAGCCTAATTAATTCTTCTAGAAGCATGCTTATCATTATCCTCTAATTTCATATTCATCCACTCATTATCTCTTGTCATGTCACATCCTCCTAACTTTCCCACTTGCACTCTAATCTCTCATTAACCTACCTAATCAATCCCCATAATAATTTTCACATCCCTAATCACCTTGATCCTTTCAAAGAAATTCAAATTCTTTGAATCTCCCCATGCATCCTCTTCCCAAGGAATTTTTAATTCCTTTATCCATTTATTCTTCCCACACATCCTCTTATTTTGGAATTTTTAATTCCTTCTTCCTTCCCCCAAGGAATTTTATATTCCTTTTTCTCTTCCCAATGTACTTGGGATCTATTCCCCATGTACCTTAACAGGTGTGGAGATAAGAAATACCTTTATGGTATATCTCTTAAATCTCACACCTTTTCCTCTCAATCCATGTACTCCCTCTCAAATCGATCTCAACCCTTCATCCCAAAATCAATCTTAGCCCTTTATTTTGGCCTCCAATCTATAAATTGGAGTCTCCTCTCCTCACAAATCCTACACTTTTTATACATTCTTATGCTGGCCATTTCATCCCTTCATCTAGTTCTCATCTAATCTTTTGCTATTAATTTGAAATTTAAAATAATCCATCATGCCATCATAATGCCCAAATCTTCTCACATCTAATCCATATCCAACCATTCATTTTATGTGTGAAGAGCAATCCACATCCCAATCAAGGAGCTAATACAAAGAAGGTAAGGAGGGGCACATCATTGGCTTCACCAATAGCTCAAATGGAGGAACAATAAAGAAATCTCTCTTGCAAGGTATAAGAAGCTTGGTTTATACTGGGTATGTGCAAGATCATAGGGGGCCAAAAAGTGGCAATGGAAAAAAAGTGTTTTAAACATTTCCAAACATGCCAACATTTGCTTTGACTTTTTGTTTAGGTCGGTGAAAATTTGAATTTAATTTGGTAATACCAAACCAAATTGGATATCCAATAATATCAGATATCTGATTTGTGATGTCACTATTGTAATGTCGCCATTGTGATTTCATCATTGTGATGTCACTATTGTGGTGTCATACTTTTTTCAAATCGGATATCCATTTTTCTCAACATAAAAAATATAGTTTAGTAAAATGGGCATAACGTTTGCATTTCTTATCGAAATTTTGATTTTTTTAAGGTGTTGGAAAAGTAATTTAGAGACCTATCAAATGGATGAGGTAGTTTGATTATATTATAGAAAAAAATTATAATAATTTGAAGTTAGTCCTTCAATTTTAAAACTTTAAAGACTCACAAATTTTGCATACAAAGTCTTATTTTTTCCTATCACCTCCTTTATCTATCACTTGTCTATCTATACTTATATAATATATTTTATCTATCTCTTTCTTCTCTACTTATGTTACTTATTTTCTCATCCCATCTAGATAAATAAATTCCCAAGTTACATGCATCTCTACATATATCTCCATCTTTCTATTCCTATCTCTCCCTCTCCCACTCCATCATTGTCACTCCTTATTTCTATATTTCTCTCTAATAATCTCTCTTCTCTCTATTTATCTCCCCCCTCTACCTTATCCTACCTATAATTATATATTACTTGTCTTTATCACCTCCTTTCTCTCCCTATCTTGTCCCCTCTATCTCTATATCCCTATAGATCTATCTTCATGTATATTTATATCTCATTATCTCTAAATCTCACTTATTCACTCCATCTCTCCCTCCATTTGTCTTACTCTCTCTATCACTTTCTATCCATATCTATATCTATATCCATCTTCACATCTCCATCTATTTCCCTATCAATCTCTCTTTTTATATGTTCCTCTATCTTTATATATCTTCCTCTATACATGATTAATCTACTTCTTTGTCTCTTCCTCTATTGCCCTCTTGAAGTATCTTTCCCTTTCTCTACCTTTATCTCTTTATTTGCTCCATCTTTATATATCTCTGGCTCTCTCCCCACATCCTTCTCTATAGTGCCTTTATATATCTCTATATCTTCATCTTTCTCTCTCTCTCTCCCTCTCTATCTATCCCTATCTATAATCTCTATCTCTCTTTCTCACTCTCTTGCACTATCTATATCTCTCTATCTATCGATATTTCTCTTCCTTTATATCTCTCTATCTCTTCCTTTTTTTATCTCTCTCTTTACCCCTCTCTATCATTTTTTCTCCATCTCTTCATATATTCATCTTTGTCTTTACCTCTCTCTTTCTCTATATCTATGCATCTCCCTCTCCCTTTATCTTCATTTTTTATCTCTATCATCCTCTCTCATTTTTAATATATAGATATGTCTACCTCTTTCTATCCATCATTGTCCTTTAGTTTTTCTCCCTGTCACTTCATACTCCTTAATATCTATATCTCTATTTATGTCATTGTCCTTTAATTCTTTTCCCTCTCTTTAGTTCTTCATCTATCTTCACTCTTATATCTCTCCTTATTTGAAACTTAGTATATATGGTATCCTAATGGGTTATATTGTGTCCTAAGGGGTCATAGAACATTAGATGACCTCTTAAGACACAATATGACCCCTAACGACACCATATGGTCTCCTAAGGGGTCATATGGTGTCCTAAGGGGTCATAAAACACCATATGATCCCTTAAGACACAATAAGATCCCTAATGACACCATATGGTGTCCTAAGGGGTCCTACGACACCAAGTGACCCCTTAGGACACCATATGACCCCTAAATGACACAATGTGGTGTCCTAAAGGGTCATATGGTGTCCTAAGGGGTCATAGGACACCATATGACCCCTTAGGACACCATACGACCCATAACACCATATAGTGTCCCAAGGGGTCATATGGTGTCCTAAGGGGTCATAGAATGCCATATTACCCATTAGGACACAATACGACCCATGACAACACCTAAGGGGTCATATAGTGTCCTAAGGGGTCATAGGACACCATATGACCCCTTAGAACACCATACGACCCCTTACGACACCATATGGTGTCCTAAGGGGTCATATGGTATCTTAAGGGGTCATATAACACCATATGACCCCTTATAAAACAAAAGGACCCATAACGACATGATATGGTGTCCTAAGTGGTGATATGGTGTCAGGAGACACCATATGACCCCTTAGGACACAATATGACCCCTAACGATACCTAAGGGCTCATATGGTGTCCTAAGGGGTTATATGTTTTCCTAGGAACCTTTAGGACACAATATGACCCCATAGCACACCATACAACCCCTAATGACACCATATGGTGTCCTAAGGGGTCATAGGATACCATATGACCCATTAGGACACAATATAACTCCTAACAACACCTAAGGGGTCATATTGTGTCCTAAGGGGTCATACGACACCATATGACCCCTCACAACACTATATGGTGTCTTAAGGGGTCATATTGTGTCCTAGGGGGCCATAGGACACCATATGACCCCTAATGACACAAAATGACACCTAATGATACCTAAGGAGTCATATGGTATTCTAAGGGGTCACAGGACACCATTTGACCCCTTAACAGACCATATGACCCCTAATGACACCATATGGTGTCCTAAGGGGTCATATGGTGTCCTAAGGGGTAATAGAACACCATATGACCCCTTAGGACACCATACGATGCATAATGACACTATATGGTGTCCTAAGGGGTCATAGGACACCATATGACCCTTTACAAAACCATACAACCCATAACAACATAATATGGTGTCTTAGAGGGACATAGAACACCATATGACCCCTTAGAACACCATATGACCCATAACGACACCATGTGATGTCTTAAGGGGTCATAAGACACAATATTACCACTTAGGACATAATATGACCCTTAAGAACGTCATATAATGTCCTAAGGGCTCTTAGGACACCATATGACCCCTTACGACACCATACAACCCCTTACGACACCATACCACCCTTTACGACACCATATGGTTTCCTAACGGGTCATATGGTATCCAAAGTGGTAATATAACACCATATGACCCCTTAGAACACAAGAAGACCCATAACGACATGATATGGTGTCCTAAGGAGTCATATGGTGTTATGAGACACCAAATGACTCCTTAGGACACAATATGACCCCTAACGATACCTAAGGGGTCATATGGTGTCCTAAGGGGTTATATGATGTCCTAGGAACCTTTAGAAAACAATATGACCCCTTATCACACCATACAACCCCTCACTACACCATATGGTGTCCTAAGGGGTCGTAGGACACCAGATAACCTGTTAGGACACAATATTACCCCTAGCAACACCTAAGGGGTCATAGGACACTATATGACCCCTAAGGACACTATATGGTGTACTAAGGGGTCGTAGGACACCATATGACCCCTTAGCACACCATATGACCCCTAATGACACCATATGGTGTCCTAAGGGATCATATGGTGTCCTAAAGGGTCATATAACATCATATGACCCCTTAGGACACCATATGACACATAATGACACCATATGGTGTCCTAAGGGGTCATATGGTGTCCTAAGGGGTCATAGGACACCATATGACCCCTTAAGAGACCATACAACCCAGACCAACATAATATGGTGTCCTAGAGGGTCATAGAACACCATATGACCCCTTAGAACACCATACGACCCATAACAACACCATGTGGTGTCCTAAGGGGTCATAAGACACAATACGGTCCCTTAGGACATAATATGACCCCTAACAATGTCATATAGTATCCTAAGGGGTCATACAAAATCATATGACCCAATAGAACACCACATGACCCCTTAGAATACCATACAACCCTTTATAACACCATATGGTGTGCTAAGGGGCCGTATGGTATCGTAAGGGGTCATATAAAACAATATGACCCCTTAGAACACCATATGACCCCTTAGAACACAAGGAGACCCATAACTACATGATATGGTGTCCTAAGGGATCATATGGTGTCATGAGACACCATATGACCCCTTAGGACACAATATGACCCCTAGTCATATCTAAGGGGTGATATGGTGTCCTGAGAGGTTATATGATGTCCTAGGAATCTTTAGGACATAATATGACCCCTTAGCATACCATACAATCCCAAATGACACCATATGGTGTCCTAAGGGGTCGTAGGACACTACATGACCCGTTAGGACACAATATGACCCCTAACAACACCTAAGGGGTCATATTGTGTCCTAAGGGATCACAGGACACCATATGACCCCTAACGACACAAAATGACACCTAACAATACCTAAGGGGTCATATGGTGTTCTAAAGGGTCATAGGACACCATATGACCCCTTAGCACACCATAGGCCATTAATGACACCATATGGTGTCCTAAAGGTTCATATGGTGTCTTAAGAGGTCATAGAACACCATATGACCCCATAGGACACCATATGATGCATAATGAAACCATATGGTGTCCTAAGGGGTCAAAGGACACCATATGACCCCTTAGGAGACCATACGACCCATAAAAACATGAAAATGGTGTGCTAAGGGGTCATAGAACACCATATGACCCCTTAGAACACCATACGACCCATAACAATACCACGTGGTGTCCTAAGGGGTCATAAGACACAATATGACCCCTTAGGACATAATATGACCCCTAATGATGTCATATAGTTTGCTAAGGGGTCATAGGACACCATATGACCCCTTAGAACACTATACGACCCCTTAGGACATAAAATAAACCTAATGACACCTAAGGGATCATAGGACACCATACGAGACATAAAAATACCAAATGGTATCCTAAGGGGTCATATGGTGTCCTAAGGTGTCATAGAACACCATATGACCCCTTTGGACACCATACAACCCATAGCACCATATAGTCTCCCATGAATGTGGTGTCCTAAGGGGTCATATGACCCATTATGACACAATAAGATCCCTCATCAAACCTAATGAGTCATATAGTATCCTAAGGGTTCATAGGACACCATATGACCCCTTAGGACACCATACGACTCCTTGCGACACCATATGGTGTCCCAAGGGGTCGTATGGTATCCTAAGGGGTCATATAATGTCCTAAGGGGTCATATGGTGTCATAAGGGGTTATAGAATACCATATGACCCCTTAGGACACCATAAGACCCATAATGACACCATATGATGTCCTAAGGGGTCATATGGTGTCCTAAAGGGTCATAGGACACCATATAACTTCTTAGGACATAGTATGAGCCCTAACAAAACCTAATGGATCATATGGTGTCTAAGGGGTCATATGATATCATGTGACCCCTTAGGACATAATATGACCCCTTAGCACACCATACAACCCCCAACAACCCTATATGGTGTCCTAAGGGGTCATAGGACACCATATGATATGTTCAAACATAATATGACCCCTAACAATACCTAAGGGGTCATATGGTGTCCTCAGGGGTCATAAGATACCATATGACCCCTTAACACACCATATGACCCCTAACGACACCATATGGTGTCCTAAAGGCTCATAGAACACCATATGACCCCTTAGGACACTATAAGACTTATAACAACATCACATAGTGCCCTAAAGTGTCATATGGTGTCCTAAAGGTTCATGAGACACCATATGACCCTTTAGGACACCATATGATGCATAATGATACCATATGGTGTCCTAAGGGGTCATAGGATACCATATGACCCCTTAGGAGACCATACGACCCATAACAACATAATATGGTATCTTAAGGGGTCATAGAACACCATATGACCCCTTAGAACACCACATGACCCACAACGACACCATGTAGTGTCCTAAGGGGTCGTAAGACACAATATGACCCCTGAGGATATAATATGAACCCTAAAGACATCATATAGTGTCCTAAGGGGTCATAGGAAACCATATGACCCCATAGGACACAATATGACCCCTTAGGATATAAAATGAACCCCAATGATACCTAAGGGGTCATAGGACACCATATTTCTCCTTAGCACAACATATGACCCCTAACGACACCATGTGGTGTCCTAAAGGGTCATATGGTATCGTAAGGGGTTATAAAAAACCATATGACCCCTTAGGACACCAAGCAACACATAACAACACCAAATGGTGTCCTAAGGGGTCATATGACACCATATGACCCCTTAGGACAACATATGACCCATAGCACCATATAGTGTCCCAAGGGGTCATATGGTGTCCTAAGGGGTCATAGGATGCCATATGACCCATTAGAACACAATACGACCCCTGACGACACCTAAGGGGTCATATAGTATCCTAAGGGGTAGGATACCATATGACCCCTTAGGACACCATACGACCCCTTACAACACCATATCGTGTCCTAAGGGGTCATATCATATCCTAAGGGGTCATATAACACCGTATGACCCCTTAGAACACAAGAAGACCCATAACGACACGATATGGTGTCCTAAGGGGTCACATGGTGTCACGAGCCACCATATGACCCCTTAGGACACAATATGGCCCCTAACAATACCTAAGGAGTCATATGGTGTCTGAAGGGGTTATATGATGTTATATGAAGGGGTCATATGGTTTCCTAAGGGGTCATATGACACCATACATGACCCCTTAGGACACAATATGACCCCTAATGACACCTTAGGGCTCATATGGTGTCCTCAGTGGTCATATGATATCTTATGACCCCTTAAAACACCATACAAACCCTAACGACACCATATGGTGTCCTAAGGGGTCATAGTTATACCATATGACTCCTTAGGACACCATAAGACCCATAACAACACCATATAGTGTTTTAAGGAGTCGTATGGTGTCCTAAGAGGTCATAGGACACCATATGACCCTATAAGATACAATATGAACCCTTAGCATGCCATATGATCCCTAACAACATCATATGGTGTCCTAAGGGTTCATAGGACACCATATGACTCATTAGGACACAATATGACCCCTAACGACACCTAAGGGGTCATATGGTAAAGTTAGAGGTAAGGATAGTTATGACAGAGAGATGACATTTCAGGAAGAGAGAATTAGAGAGAGTTGGGGTTAATTAGGTGTTGGGAGGAGAGGGGGGATGGGAAAGTATCAACAAAGGGAGAGAGGGAGAGATGAGGAGAGAGGTTCAAAGAGAGAGGTTTAGAGAGAAGGTAATTAGGGAAAGGTGAGGGGGGAGAGAGAGGGAGGGAGTATCAACAAAGTAAGAGGGGGAGAGATGGGGAGAGAGCCCCCTGATTACCCTCTCTCTAATCCATCTCTTTGTTAATACTTCCCTCTTCCCCTCTACTCCCGCTAATTATCCTCTCTCTATCACTCTCTTCACCTCAATCCACATCTCTCCCTCTCTCCTTTTGGTGATACTTACTCTTCTCCCTCTCTTCTTATCCAATAATTACACCCAATTCTCTCTCACATTATTTCTTTCCCTCATTTACCCTCGATCACCTCTCTCCTCCTATGGGTTTATAGATACTTCCCTCTCCCCCTCTCCCCACCCTTAATTACTCTCTATGTCTCTCTTCACCTCTGTCCCCATCGCTCTCCTCTCTTTGTTGATACCTTCCCCTCTCCCCCTCTCCTCCTACCCCCTAATAATATCAAACTCTCCCTCTCATTCTCTATTCACCCCAATCACCCCTCCCTCTCTCTCTCTGCCTTCTACCTAATTACCTATATCTCTCTCTCTCTCATAATATCTCTTCCCCCCAATTAATCTCTCCTTCTCACCTCTCTACCCCTCTCCTTTTTCGATACTCCCCTATGCCTCTCCTTGTCCCCTCTGAATTTTGTTGCTAGAGATGAGAAGGAAATGCAGAGAGACTAGTCTAGATCTTAGGGAAGAGAGAGTGACATAGAGGAGGAAATTATGAAGAGGTAGAAATATAAGAACTTTGTAGAGCTTGAGAGATTGAATGAGGTATTCATTGATAGTTAGAGATATAGGTCTAGAGAGAGATGTATAAATATGGACAAAAGAGAGGGAGGAAGAAACAACTAGGTGGAGTGATAGGTTTAGGAGAGAGAGGTGGAGAAAGGAACAAACATAGATAACATGGTTTATGAAAATATATCTAACTCAATAAAATTCATACATTTTATATTATTAATTAATTACTTATTTAGTTTATTTTGAGATGATTGTTACAAAAATTCATGCAGTAGGGCAATCATCTAAAAAAGTCATGGGTTTTTTATGTTTTAAAAATGAAGGATGAATTTAAGTGAATTATAATTATTTTTTAAAACAAATAATTGAAAATATACCTATTCCATATCATATATCTCTTAATTACCTTTCCAATGCCTTTAAAAAATCGAAACTTTGATATAAAATGCAAAAGTTATGCCCAATTTACTAAAATATATTTTTTTATTTTTTCAGAAATGGATATCCGATTTTAACAAATATTCGATTTTAAAACATAAATTTTTCCCTCCATTTTTGGGTTTGGGTTTTATTTGGGATTTGGCTTGGAAGTGACAAGCCTAGAAAGTCAACTGAAAAAACGTGTTTTTTAGTATTCCTTGATTTTCTAGA
Source organism: Cryptomeria japonica (assembly GCF_030272615.1). Lineage (NCBI taxonomy): Eukaryota > Viridiplantae > Streptophyta > Pinopsida > Cupressales > Cupressaceae > Cryptomeria > Cryptomeria japonica. Next base: position 580,323,947 of record NC_081407.1, on the reverse strand, counting down.
CTTTACATTGGTGGCTGACGACTTTTTTATAGCCAAAATTGATAAAATGAAAAGGGTTTTTTAAGGACATTTTCAGATTTTCAAAAATATAAGGCTTGTCTTATTTTGACTTTAATAATTAATTATTATTTATTTTCTAATTGAATTCTGACAAAAGACTTGATTGATAGACTGATTGAAAAATACTCATAACTTTCAAACCACATAACATTTTTTGAATCTGAAACATGCGTCACATCCTATGCTTTGTCTACTATAGAGAAAAAGTTTTAAAAATTTAATTTCATAAGGTTTTGACAAGGTTAAGGTGGTCAGACGTAGGATTTTCTGAATTTATGAAAAGTTGTAGTAAAAAAATCATAAATAATTATTTACTTCATAAAAAACTATAAAAAAATATGTGTCACATCCGGACATGAGTCTAATACTTATATTATAAATATTATAAAAAAATATTATGATTTGATTGTGATTAGGGTGGTCAGACATACACCTACTTCTTATCTTTTTCTTGAAATTTTTGTACCACTGCATTGAAATTTAAAATTTTCATCAAATAGGATTTTTTTTTTTTTAAAAACAACTCGTAGCTTAGAAAATATATTCAATTTTATATAGATTATCTTCTTACATATTTTAAAAATAATGTTCATAACTTATTCAATTTTTTCATGTCAAGTTGCATAACTCTAATTTTTTGAAATTTCATTGCCACTTAAGGGCCTATTTTGGCACACAATGATCCTACACATACCCTACTCTATTTGGTCTTTTATGCTTATTTGGGTTTAAACTAACCATCTAATATTTCTTTGGTTTTCCCTTGCTTCACAATGGATAATCATGTTTCTACTATCATTATAAATGATAGAACATAAGAAAGTTCTACCCAAAGGAGTAAACTTATTTAAAAGGCATTGGACCATCTTCCTCATTTTCCAGAAAAGAAACCTCCGAATGTAATCTCACAACCCATCGAGGTAAAGTCACCTTGAAAGGTGTTCCACCTAAGACCACCACCTATTCATTTGCCAAGAATGAGTATGACCCTGTAGATTAGTTAGGGAAGATACCTGCCCTCATTTCCATCCTTGAGCTTTTATGCATATCTCCTGCACATAAGGCCATCCTTGATAAAAATTTAGAGATACCTACATACCCACTGATTTGAACGTGACCTAATTTCAAGCCATGGTGGGATACCTTTCCATTTTGCATAGCCTCACATTCACAGAAGCCAATGATGCATTTGTAACCTAGCCTCATAATGAATCTCTACATATTGAAGCCTTTATCTAAAAAAATGGAATAAAATGAGTCTTGATAGATGGAGGAGCAAGTCTGAATATTTGTACCTTGAACACTATTAAACAATTGGGATATTCTGAAAAGACTATGAATTCTACACATGCAATCACCATAAAAGAATATTATGATGAAGAGCACTCATCAAAGGGCACAATCACCTTACCTCTTAGAGTTGGGCCAATGACAAAGGATGTGGTATGTCAAGTCCTCGATTTAGAGCTCACATACAATATACTCCTAGGATGCCCATGGATCCATTAAATGAGAGTTGTTTCTTCTACATATCATCAATTAATCAAGTTGCCACACAATGGAGTTGAGGTGACTGCTAATGGTGACCCGAATCCGTTCATATATTTTAACAGCTTGTGATCAAAATTGGAAACAATAATACCAATAAATAGAGAAGAAACTCCATCATCCACATATGTTGATCTTGAATCATTAAAACCTTCAACTTTAAAACAAGGTGATCTTAAAGGGAAATATCAAGACAAAGGCATGGGAGAGTACACCCTAAATCAAACTATGTACCTAAGACAAGTAACGGATTCTCCAAAGGAGTATGGACGACCACATCCTTCTAAAAAGGTATCTATCATTACACTAAAATGAGATCCTACTATATTCCAAAAGTGGGGTGAGATGGAAGAATAGGACATATACAAAATTCTTTATAAAGAACTTGAAGAGGATACACAGGCTCACATCAAGATACCATGTGAAAAGTATGGTAAAGGATTCAAGTTCTTGGAAAAATTTGGATACAATGGTAGGAGCCCTCTTGTCTTAAGAAAAGAAGGTATCACTCAACCTTTGCAACTAGAATTGACATTCAAAAATCAGCTCTCCAACGGACTTGGTTCAATACCTTTCAAATTAGGTACTCACAAATCTAAATAAGCATTTCAAATTATAGAGTCTAATGATCAACAAGAAAAATGATATTCCACTGATTCAAATGCTTGGGAATTGGGTTTAGACAAATCATCTAGTGATTATGAGCTCAGTGAAACATTCAAAGAACTAGGAGAACCCACAGAGGAAGAAGAGTTCAACAGAAAAATTAGGGCTCATCAAAATACTTTAGAGTCAACACTACAAGAAACAGTGAATAAAGGCAAAACTTCTGAGGATCCCAAACAACCCTTGTTTCTAGGTTCTAGGTTGAAATCACATTGAGTGAGGACTCTCACTACTTAGGGCACTTCTAGTGATGTCAATTTGGATTTATTTATGATTGAGACAAATGAGGAGAGTGCTAGCGATGACCTTGACACTTACCTTTACATACTTGAAGACAATTGTGTATTTACCCTTACTCTCGCTGACTTTGAAAACGATGGTCTTCCTCTTGTTCACCCACAACTCGTTCTTTTGGACCAAAAAGGACCTTTACAACTAGAAACATTTGAAACCAATAATGCTTTCATAGACTACTTGGCCATAAAAGATGATCTTCTGCTTGGGGATCATAAAGAGAGGTACTACATAACTCAATAGAGTGGCATACTTTGGTGAGGGTGTTGGGCCTTCAAGTTGAAAAAATATAAAAATAAAAACAAATCATGGGTCTTATGGTGAGAACCACACTGTGGCACTATCTAACTCTAAAAAAGTAAAAAGAAAGCACATATATGAGGGTGAAAACCTCTCTTAGATGCTCGAAGATGGAACACTTGTCATTCTCCCGACGACATCATATAAAGAGAAATCATCCATCCTGGTGGAGGAAACTATCAAAAAAAACATTGGCACAAAAGAGATTTCGCACAACATATTCTTAGCAAATCCCTATCAGAAAAAGAAAGGCCGAAGTTCATAAGTATCTTCATAGAACAACAAATCAGATTTACATGGTCATATGCGGATATGCCTTGATTAGATCCTAATCTAGTTATGCACCATTTGACGGTTACACCTAGAGCAAATCCATTGAAATATAAGTTAAGGAAAATGCATCCACAAGTGACATTATCTTTAAAGGTAGAACTTGAGAGACTGCTGGATGTTGGATTCATAAGACCAATTGATTACCCCAAGTGGATCTCTAATTTAATACCATTGGCAAGCCATATTGTAGCATCATAATATGTACAAATTTGAGAGACATCAACAAATCTTGTTCTAAAGATGACTTTCCATTGCCAAATATTGATTTGATAGTGGATCTTATAGCTCATCATGCAATGTTATCTTTGATGGATGGATTTTCCGGCTACAACCAGATTAAAATCACACTTGAAGATTAGCAGAAAACAACATTTACTTGTCCATGATGAACTTTCTGATGGAAATTCATGCCATTTGGACTAAAGATCACAGGTGCCACATACCAAAGAGCTATTACTACCATCTTCCATGATCTTATGCATTTTATTATGGAAGATTATGTTGACGACCTCCTCGGCAAATCATTAGAAAGAGAAACATATTTGGACAGCCTTTCAGTGATCTTCAATCAGTTAGAAAAATACAAAGTTAGATTAAATCCTAAGAAGTGTGTCTTTTGAGTAACCTATAGGAAAATCCTTAGATACATTATCTCAAAGAGATGAATTGAAGTTGATCTAGTAAAAGTTAGAGCTATATTAGAAATACCACCACCAAAGAATATCAGTCAACTTCATTCTTTACAGGGAAGACTCTAGTCTATACAAAGATTCATTGCTCAATTTGCAAGTAAATGTCATCCTTTACAACATCTACTCCACTAATGTAGGAGCATCACCAGTTCATAGAAATCTTGCATCAACCAAAAATATTTCCTTTCTATTTATAGTTTCAACATTTCTTTGTGTGTCCCAGATTTGGCTCATCGGATCCTGTGGAGTTGGATTTTACTTGAAGAGTTGATCATCTTCCTTATTCTCAAACTGTGGATCATTTGGATCATTTTACAGCAAGTTATGGCTGTCGATTTCCATGATAGTTTCCTGTTCTCAATTGACAGTTTCTTGTTACTGGTTGCCTAGACATATTTGCACTAGTGATCTACCAGATTCCCTTCCGTAGCTTGCAGGGCTCTGAGTGGTGGTTCCAATGTTCCTTGGTGTGTGGTCGACCTTTTTCCGTGATCTACACTTCATCCTTCAGATTTTCCAGAGGAATTTCTTTGGCGGAGGTCAACCTTGTTGGTTTTGCACATTAGGTATTGTTCTTCGAGTTTTGATCCCTTTTTGGGCGGACCAGATCCTCTTGGAGCATAGAAATCATTATAATAGACAATTAGAATGTAACCAAGAAGTTAGATTGAGCATAGAAGATAGATCTTAAGATTTGAGGTCCCAGTTATGACCTGTTCATGTATTTTGAGCATGTTTTAGCAGGCCTGTGAGCCGATTTCTATAACCTAGTTGTTACTAGTTGGTTGTAATCAGTTTTTATATTATAATTCAATCTTCATGCATTTCCTCCATCATGTCCTTGTGCTTGCATTGTGTTTACTCATGTTGACCGATCTGGATTGATCTCTTTGAGGTCCCTCCTAGCCAATGACTGCTTCAAGTGGTATCAAAGAGTTTTATTTTTTGGAGGTTGTGTTGTCATGATAATTTTGTTGTAGGGTAGTGGATTGTGGATCTAACCTGTAGTTGTAGAGCATTGGCATAGAGATAGTGTGAAGAGGAACTAGGAATGGTAGAGCACGTGGGAATGCAGACCCTACTGTGATGGAAATGTTGCAAGGAATAATAGTTAGGTTGGAAGCAGTGGAGATAGCCCAAAGAAGAGGATGACACATTAAAGATGTAAGTGGAGATGAAGGAGAAGAATCCCTAGAAGAACAAGTAAAACCATGGGTGCTTGATCTTGATGAGGAAAGGTTTTAGAGGGTAATGAGTAGGGTGAATACTAAACCTCATTTTACCCCACAAGAATATGATGAAAATTTGGATTTAGATGAATTGATGGATTGGATCTTGAAGATGGAGAAATATTTTGATTTTGAAAATACTACAGAAGAAAGGAAGGTGAAATATTCCTGTACCCGATAGAAAGGTCACACATCTCTTTGGTGGGAGAATTTGTAGGTTGATAGAAAAAGAAGAGGTAAAGAAAATATCAAGACATGGGATTGTATGGTTGCTAAGTTGAAATAAAAAATTATACTAGTTGATTATCAAGTGAATCTATTCCAAAAGTTGCACAATTTTAGACAGAAGGAATCTAGTGTGAAGGAATACACCAAAGCATTTTACAAGTTGAATATCATATCCGCACATGTTGATGATGAAGTTAAATAAGTTGCAATATATTTAAATGGATTGCGAGTGTCTATACAAGATGAACTCAATTTGATCAAATTAAAAATTGTTGAAGAGGCTTACCAGTATGCCCTAATGGAAGAATAAAAGCTAAACAAAAGACATGAGTAGAGGTGGAAGGTTTTCCGGAGGAAGATTTCAACAAGGAAGAGGATATATTGGAGGTAGAAGTGTTGGGAAATGCACACTCCAATAAGATATTAAAGGTGATTGAAGTTATTGTCATTGATGGCAACCTTACAATTATGTGATACAGGTAGGCAGACACAGGCACCGGCACCGATAGACTCTACACCAGCATACAGCTCACCAACACCCTAGCCGACATGAACTTTGTATAAATGTATTTTGTAATTAATTGTTAAATCTTTTGTAAGCCGACATGGCAGATTGTAATATGACTCATATATGTATGAGATCATTTTATATCATTTAGGATATGATATATGGTATAATGCGAAGTATGAAAAGAAGGTAGTAGACCTAATATGTGAATTATTGGATAAGGGTTTATGTATATTGCAGAGCTTAAACCGGTACTGATTCTGGCATAGCAGATGCTGATCTAAAGCAGTACAAGGAATTGGATTAGTATAATCCAATTTTGTAAGTCAGTGTGACTTCTTTTGTAATTGAGCAGTGAGCTCTAGGTGCTTGGCCTTCCTGCATGTGAAGGCCCCTATTGTAAGCAATAATATTCTCTTATTGGCTAGTAAGTGAATATTGTGGGTCACAAATCCCACCAAGGTTTTTCCCACACTGGGTTTCCTCATTAAAATATTGTGTTATGGTGCTCTTTTCATGTTGTGGTTGTTGTTCTTATTTGCTGCATTATTTCTGGTTTATCAGTACACAATTTTAATATGATTTTCATGTTATAAGTTAAGAAAATTATTATACTAGTCAGATACTGATTCAGCCCCCCTCTTAGTATCTTTGGGAATCCTAACAAGAAGAACCTATACAGATTAGAACAATGATAAAGAAGTGAAAAAAGAAGTTAATTCATACTAGAAAGATGATAGAAATTTCTACCAGAGGAGAGAACCAGATGGCTACCAGAATGACAATATTGGAAGACAATATAGGAGAGTGTTTAGAGGAACTTTCTATAAGTGTGCAGGAGAAGGACATCGTAATTTCAAGTGTAAGAAGATAGAGAATAACAGAAGAGAAACAATGGTGGAAGAAATCCCCACCAAATTAGATAATAAACCAAAAGATGGAGAACTGTTCATGATGAGGAGAGCTTTGTGTCATACCAGGAGAGATGAAGAGCCCTTACAAAGGAATAATTTGTTCAAGACTAGTTGTAAGGTATCCAGTAAGTGTTGTAAAGTTGTTATTGATAGTGGTAGTTTAGATGACCTTGTTTCAGAAGAGATGGTAAATAAGTTGAATTTGAAAATATTGAAACACCCTAAGCCTTATCAGATAGCATGGATTCAGGATGAACATAAGTTGTTAGTAAGTGAGAAATGTTTGGTGAAATTGAAAATTGGGAATTATTATGATGAAGTCTTGTGTGATATTATGTCTATGGATATTTGTCACCTTTTGTTGGTAGACCTTGGCAGTTTGATATACACGCAATACATGATGGGAGGAAGAATGCATATACTATTGTGGTGAATGAAATTAAGCAAACCTTGTTTCCCTTAGAGGAACCTTTGAAGAATGAGGTCTGCACAAATGCTAGAATCTGTTTGGTCGATGGATTGAGACATGAGAATGTGTGTATTGCCTTAGTTCCTAGGAAGACTAAGAATTCAAAGCATGGAGAGGAACAAATAGAAGAGATAAAATATTTACTAATAGAATATGAAGACATCATTTCAGACAATGAGCCTAATGGACTACCACCCATGAGAAGTATCAGTCATTGTATGGAATTGGTTCTCTGAGCTAGTTTGCCTAACAAAGCTACACACCGAATGCCACCGACAAAGAATGAAGAACTGAATAGACAAGTGCAAGAGTTGTTGAGGAAAGGTTTGATCAGAGAAAGTCTGAGCCCTTGTGCAATACTAACAGTATTAGCACCTAAGAAGAATGGAGAGTGGAGAGCGTACACATAGCGATTCTAGAGAAATAATCAAGATCACAGTGAAATACCAGTTTCCTTTGCCTAGGATGGATGACATAATGGACTATTTGAGTGGAGCCAGATATTTTACAAAGATAGACTTGAAGAGTGGATATCATCAGATCAAGATCGAAGAAGGAGATGAGTGGAAGCCAGCATTCAAGACAAATGAAGGACTGTATGAATGGTTAGTAATGCCTTTTGGGTTAACTAATGCACCGAGTACTTTCATGCGGCTGATGAATGAAGTATTTTTTGGGTAAGTTTGTTATTGCATATTTGGATGACATTCTGATTTTTAGTAAGATAAAAGAAGAGCATTTGTTGCATTTGAGATAAGTTTTGCAGAGGTTGAGAGAAGAAAATTTGTTGATAAATATTAAGAAGTTTACTTTGAATGAAAGATGAGAGTCTATTTTGGATTTTTGATATCTGAGGATGGTTTGAAGATGGACCCCGAGAAATTAAAAGCAATTGTTGAGTGGCCTACACCAGAAATCATTGTAGAGGTGAGGTCATTTCATGGATTGGCTAGTTTCTACCAAAAGTTCATCATAAATTTTAGTTCAGTTTGTAATTCTATGACTGAGACCATGAGGGGAGATCAGAAGGAATTCAAGTGGACCACCAGAGCAAAAAAAAGATTCAATCTATTGAAACAAAAAGTGACTGAGCAGCCTGTGTTAGCTTAATTGGATTTCAATAAAGTATTTCAAGTGGATTGTGGTGCAAGTGGAACATCAATAGGAGCAATCTTGAGTCAGGAAGGGAGAGCAGTAGCTTATTACAGTCAGAAATTGAATAATACCCAAAGGAGATATTCAGTGTATGATCAAGAGTTTTAAGCCATAGTTTAATCCTTGAAGAAGTGGAGATATTACCTATTGCCTAAGGAGTTTGTGTTATATACAGATCATCAAGATTTGTAGTATTTGAATAGTTAGAGTAAGTTAAATCAGAGACATATGAGATGGGTAGAATTTTTGTGGAGTTACACCTTTGTGTTGAAGCATAGAAGTGGGAAATCTAACAAATTTGTCAATGCATTGAGTAGGAGAAGAAATTTGCTGACATAGATGAGAATGACAGTATTAGGTTTTGAAGAATTCAAGATCTTGTATGATGATGACCCAGTTTTTTAAGAACCTTGGAGAGCATGTAGAGAACTAGTTATGATAGATAGAAGCAAGTGGTTGGACTACTTTATTTAGGATGGGATTATTCAAAGGAGTTCAGTTGTGCATACCTAAGAGTTCTATGATGGAGAATCTGATAAAGGAGAAAAATAGTGGAGGATTACCCAGACATTTTGGTATTGAGAAAATAGTAGCATTGGTGAGTGAACTTTACTTTTGCCCCATATTTATAAGGATGTTAGGAAATATGTGCAAACTTATAGAGTTTGTCAAGCTATAAAAGGTAATAGTCAAAATGTGGGATTGTATAAATCTTAGAGAGTACTGGTAAGACCTTGGGAGGATATAAGCATGGATTTCATACTTGGATTACCTAAAACACCTAGAGGGAATGACTCTATATTTGTGGTAGTGGAAAGATTCTCAAAGATGGCTCATTTAATACCTTGTAAGAAGACATCAGATGCATTACATGTAGTAGACCTATTTTTCAAGGAAGTAGTGTGATTGCATGGATTACCTAAAAGCATAGTTTCAAACAGAGACACTAAGTTTGTGTGCTATTTTTTTAGAGCACTTTGGAAGAAGATGAAGACAAATTTGAAGTTCAGTTCTACTTTTCATCCACAAACTGATGGACATATAGAAGTAGTTAACCAGAGCTTGGGAAATTTGTTGAGATGTTTAGTTGGAGATAAAACCAAAAAATCTGATTTGATTCTTCCACAAGAAGTGTTGTCTACAATAATTCAATAAACATGAGTACTAGAAGAACACCTTTTGAGATTGTTACTAAAGTACATCCTAGAGGTATATCAGAATTAAGAGATATAAGTAGTGAAGACCGAAGAAGTTCTGAAGTAGAAGAATTTGTAGATCACATGAAGGATTTACATATTCAAGCTAAGCAACATTTGGAGGACATGAATAGAAAGTATAAGGAGAAGACAGATGAGAAGAGGAGACATAAGGAATTTGAAGTTGGTGATGAAATGATGGTGTACCTAAGAAAATAAAGATTCATGGTTGGAACCTATAACAAATGGAAAATGAAAAAGTTTGGACCTTGCAAGATTTTGAGAAACTTCAGTTCTGGGAATGCATATGACGTAGAGTTACTGGATAGTTTGAGTATTTAACCTATGTTTAACAATGCAGATCTTCATCAGTATCATGAACCAGAATTTAGTGAAGACAATTATTCAAACTTGGAGAAATAGTTCCCTTGAAGGAACCAGATTAGATTGAAGACATTTTGGATAGTAGGATTGGGCGTACTACTCGAAGCAGTCAATATAAGGAGTATCTTGTGAAGTGGAAGGATAAAATAGGTGAATATTAATCTTGGATTTCTCAAGCAGAGGTAGAACACCTTGGTTTTCCTCTGACCCCAACAAAGCGAGAGACTTTCTTTTTCAACAACCCTATATGTCTTATGTAGGAGCATCCCCAGTTCATAGCGATCTTGCATCAACCATAAATATTTCCTTTTTGTTTTTGCTTTATGTTTGCAGTTTTAGCATTTATTTCTGTGTGTCCCAAATTTGTCTCACCGGATCCTATGGAGTTAGATTTTACTTGACAACTTTATCATCTTCCTTATTCCCAAACAATGGAGCATTTGGATCATTTTCCAACAAGTTATCGCTATTGGTTTTCATGACAGTTTCAAGTTACTAGTTGATATTTTCATGTTATCGGTTGCCTGGACCTATTTGCATTGGTGATCTATCAGATTCCCTTTTGTAGCTTATGGAGCCTTGATCATTGATTATGATGTTCCTCAACATGTGGCCGACCATTTCCTATGATCTACACTTCATCCTTTCGATTTTATGGAGGAATTTCTTTAGTGGAGGCCGACCTTGTTGGTTTTGCATGTTAGATCTTGTTCTTTGAGTTTTGATCCCTTGTTGGGTTGACTAGATCCCCTTGGATCATATAAATCATTGTAATAGAGCATTAGAATGTAACCAAGAAATTAGATTGAGCATAGAAGATAGATCTTAAGATTTGAGGTCTCGGTTGTGATCTATTCTATATTTTGAGCATGTTTTAGCAGGCCTGTGAGCCAGTTTCTATAACCTAGTTGTTATCGGTTGGTTGTAATCAGTTTTCATGTTATAAATCAATCTGTCCACATTGCCTCCATCATGTCCTTGTGTTTCTATTGTGTTTACTCTTGTTGACCTATCCAGATTGATCTCTTTAAGGCCCTTCCTAGCTGGTGACTGCTTCATCCATAAAAATATCAAATTCAAGTGGGATGATAAATGTCAACATGATTTTTCAGATACTCACATATGATCTCCTAAATCCACTACTTTTGATCCCACCAATTCTAGGAAAACTCCTGTTACTCTACATATATGCTACACAAATAGCATTGGGGGCACTCTTGGCACAACAAGATAATGATGGCAAATAAAGAGAAATATATTACATTAACTTCATACTTTGGTTGGCTATGAGCTTAAATACACACAGATTGAGTGTGCATGTCTTGTTATGGTTTTTTCCTTGCATAAATTATGAAATTACATGCTCTCATAAAACTAAGCTCATTGCAAGGATAGAAACACTAAAATATCTCTTCAATAAGGCAACACTCACTGGCAGATTAGCTAAATGGGTTATGATTCTAAGTGAATTTGACATTTAATATGTGCATAGAAAACAAATCAAGGGACAAGATATTACAGATCAATTGCTAGATGCACCCATGATTGATGATATTCCTATGACTTCAGAGTTTTCGGATGAATCTATTTAGACAGTGACATGCACAAAGCCTTGGAAATTATACTAATGGTTCATACATGAAGCATGGCATAGGAGCTGACATACTCTTTATCACACCTCAAGGGGATTCCATTCCTAAATCTTATTGGTTTTCATTTCCTTGTACCAATAACATAGTAGAATATGAGGTATTAACAATGAGTTTATGAATTGTGGTTCAATGGAAGATCCAAGGACTTCATGTTTTTGGGGAAGCTCTCAACTTGTAATTCATCAAGGAAATGATGACTATTGATAGCCCTAAAAATGTCTGCACAATAATTTTCATTTTTTGAGCTTAAATTTTGGTCATTATGGTTTTATTGTGTCCTCTGTCAAAGTTCAAAGTCTAGGGTTTATGTCTCATTTTAATATTTATGCATGCTCCCATAATTTTCCTAAGTCCAGAATTCTTGTGTTTCAACCGATTGATAAAACTAGAATAGATGTAACTGTCCATGCTTCCCCGTGGTTGAAAGTGTAGGGAAGATAAAGATCGTGGCATCACGAGATGATGCCACATGTCTTCAGTGGAAAAAGGAAAGCTAGAAGTGTAACTTTCTAAAACCTCATGTTATTGGTTCTTAGGCAGTAAAGATCAATTTTCTTATGACCCTATCAATTGCACATGTTCTAAATAGACAGTGATGGTATGTTCTGGGCGAAAAGGTGCCCGTTTTTGTATTCTTAAAAGCTTAAGGGGTATTGTGTTGAAGTAGTAACATGTGAACATATTTGATGGCCCTCGTATCCCCAGGATGGAAGTTACAAGAAGGTTATGGACTACGGTATCACGAGATGATGCCATGTGTTTCAAGCTGACCAGTAGGACCTATGGTGGGGCCACTGATAGCGTTGGGTTAAGAGATGATATGACATTGATTTGTCATGTTTTTTAAGGGTTTGCAAGTATCAATGGAAGGTAAATTGTCCCATCAATCATTAATGAGCATTAGATCTACTAGGTTGGGTAGGATCTGCAACTAGGTTTCAAATTGAATTGAAAAGGAATCATTAAAGGTATTGGTTGTAGCCGATGTGGGAAAGATAAGATGAGCAGGATGCAGAATTGTCGACTTAGGATAAAAAGCTTGACAAGTTTGAAGTTTTTGAATGTCGACTCATCTTTGAGGGAGCTTGTGCAAGGTCTTTGTTGGGTAAAGGACTGATTAGACAAGTAAGGATGATATCTCAGAGGCGTGAATGGATTGGGATAGCTTTAGCTTTAGATATGATGGATCATGGGTTCCTTGAAGAAGTCAGAGATTTCTTGTCAACAGATATTTAGAAGCAGAAGATTGCATGCTCAATAAGGAATAAGATCCAAAGAAAATCATTTGTGCAAGGTGAACATATACAGGTGGCAATGGAGTGACGGCCTAGAGATGACGGTGACCTGAGTTGTAGGTATGATTGTTGGAATCCATAGCTGGCAAGATGAGCAAAAAATATCGGGATGATGATTCTTCACATGGATTAGCACCGCCATTTTGAGTTGAATTCTGATTATAAATTTACTAGGATGGTGATAAATGGGTAGAAAAGGATACAAACTTATTAATTTTCTGAGAACGATTTTTCATTAGTAAAGAATATGGTGTTTGAAAAAAATTAGTTGTTGCATGTTTTTTGACACTGGATGGATGTTTTCTCTCATATGAGGTTGATCATTGTCAGAGGGGTTGTGAAATTTTGGAGGATTCTCAGAGGGGGTGTGAAAGCCTTTTCTTATTAAAAAAAGCCATGCATGACATATCCTTTGTTCTTACTCTGCAAACTATTGGCAAAGTGTTTGAGGAAGGAGCTCAAAGGGAATAGAAAGAAGGATTTTTTCGAGTAAGGAGTGGAATCCAGTCATCTCTACAATGACATGGAAGCTGCAACACCTTCTCAACATATTACATTTCCCCTCAAGCTCCTCTGCCCACTTCCTCTCATCCGGGGCATAAAGGTTGGAGATATTCCTCTAATTTGAGGGTGATTTTACTTCTTTCCAGGATTTGTTTTCCTTTTCAAGAAGATAAACATTGTGTCAAACAGATAGAGCATATCAGGGTCCATCTGAAAGTGTGAGGATGAGATTGGCATGGCTCAAGTGTTTTAGTTTCTACTGATAATCAATTGAAGATTTTGGTTCCACCTCATCATAGGCACCAACATATGGATAAGGAATATTTTATAACAATAATGTGTATAGCCTCCTTGGCTTGGTCTTTTGGTGATATGTGTCTTTATGCTAAAAGCTTGTTTCTCTCTTATTTTTTATAAAAGGGAAATCACGGCCATAAGTTAGGGTTCCAAAAATTATGAGGAGGGTCTTTGTAAGGTAGGTTCAGCTTATAGGATTAGGTTCCAATAGTTTTAGAAAGTCATAAGAAATAGAAGGAACTATAATGTCATTTTGTAGAGCAAAAATAAAGAAATAGTTACTAGTTTCATTTTTCAATCAGGTTATTTTGTAAATGAAATGTTGTTTGTTGTCTGATAGAAGATAGCTTATGAGTATTCTCAAATCTTTACTCTCTTGTGTACAATTTTATTTTCTTTTGAGTTAACGCAATCAAGGGTTTCATTTACTTATTGCATTGTTATGATGTATGCAGTTTTCTATTCTATTATTTAATCCAAAGGGTTAATTAAAAATGATTGAATAAAATTACAGAGAGATAATGCTTGTATCGGGATTTTGATAAGTAGTTTGGATAAGGTATTGCAGATATAATGATATTGTAAGGTAATACCATTTGAGATTAAATTAGCTATTAGATAAGTTTCTAACAATTTTCAATAATATTTTAGAGACTTTGTAGCTTAATGGATAAAGAACTTGTACTTGCTAGCAGATGTCATTAGGTTTTCAGTTTCTTGTCTGTTTTATTTGTGACTTCTCAAAAATATTTTTAATATCAGAATGTCATTTCTAAATTTTCATGTATTTTCTGAGTTGTCCCACTCATCTCATGCTCCAGCTTAAGGTCGAGGATCGCTGAAGGATTTTCCATCCTTGAGCATTCTCCCTTTCTATTGAGCCCTTTTATGAGATAATATGCTTCATTGTTTTTAGTAAATTCCTAAGTGTGGTGGAAAGATTAGGAGGTTCACTGAAGAGATTACCCTCCCAAGTTTTGTAGAGCCCATAGTGTAGAAGGATCTTGTATCCTTGTCATAGTTGGTCCAATCCTGAAGGATATTGATAGTTTGACATGGCTTTCCATAGGTATTCGAAGGAATCAGCTTGGTCTCTGGTCTATGGCAGTGTAAACCCATTTTCGGGAACCAACAACTACTAGAAAAAAGATGAAAAATTATTGCTTTATATGAAAATGGTAGATGACTTCAAACAATACTTCACAGAGATAATCTTTGAGTAGATTTGAAGAGAAAACAATAGAGTTGCAGATTCCATAGCTAGTATTGCTTCATTGATCGATCTACCACAAAATGAGATTCACTATGAGTTCTTGGTGGATAACCTTTTGGTTCCCTCATATGAGATCACTCCTGATGAGATGATATGTGTCATTGGTCCTGATTCCCCTTGGTATGGTGCCATTTTTACATACCTTCACAACAATACCCTTCCCCCTGACCTTTCCAATAATCAACACAGTACTTTCATTCACCAATCTTCTCACTATGTCATTTTAGCTATACCCTTTACCGTCAAGGTCTAGATGGCACTCTTCTTAGTTGTTTAGAAAGTGACAAATCTCAAATTGCATTACAAGGTATATGTGGTGCCCACTCTAGTTGTCCGACCTTACCCAATAAACTTATCAGGATAGGATACTACTGGCCCACTATGGAAAAAGACTCATATTAGTTTGTTAATAAATGTAAGCAATTTTAGATTCATGGAGACCTCATTCATGTGCTAGCTTAAGAACTTTAACTGATTTTGACTCCTTGGCCCTTTTGTCAGTGGGGACTCGATCTCATAGGCAACCTCCTTCCAATGGCCATAAATTAATTATCACTACCACAAAATATTTCACGAAATGCATTGAAGTTGTTCCTCTCACCCAAGTCATTGGAAAATATATTGGTACATTTATCCTCAATTACATCATTCGTCGATATGGTGTACCTCTTTACATCATCACAGATATTGGAAATCCCTTCAACAATTAGGATATTTGTGAACTTTGTGATCTCTTTCATATTCTCCACCGCTTCTCCACTCCATACTATCCCTAAGGTAATGGAAAAGTTGAGGCATCTAATAAAACCATTCATAGAATTCACTAAAAGACAGTCGATGACACTGGCCAAAATTGGCACATCCGACTTAACCTCGCACTTTGGGCTTATCGCACAAGCATTCACACACCTACTAGAACCACCCCTTATTCACTTGTCTATTTTTTTGAAGCTATCTTTCCTATTAAGTTTAAGTTACCATCCTTACAAGTCTCTTTGCATGATACAATCAATGATGAAGACTACAGGGTGTCTTGCTTATAGGAGATAGAACTATTGGATGAGCGAAGAAAAACTTATTTTAATCATCTTAAGGCTTATCAATAGAGAATGAGTCACAAATATAATCATAAGGTAAATCCTTTCACATTTGAGGTAGGTGACTTAGCATTGAGATAGTATCCTAAGATTCAGTAGGACCAAGAAAAGAAAGGAAAATTTGAGCCTAATTGGCTTGGTCCTTATGTCATCACAAGAGTCTATGGATCAAGTGCATATCAACTCTCAATACCAGCTAGAGAACCTTTGAAGATCCTATACAAAACATGTGCCTTCAAAAGTTTTACACATAGCTCTTTAGAATATCCTAATCCAAAAATACAAAAAAATTAAAAAATATATCAAAAATACAAAAAAATATAAAAAATATAGAAAATACAAAAAGAAATAAAATTGAAAAATTGAAAAAAATTAAAGAGAAAAAAATTCACCCAATGGTGAAAAACACTTTTGTGGCGCCCTAGGAAAGAACCATGGTAAAAAATAGGTTACTGGCATCATGTATAGAGACATTGCTCCTCCCTCCTTAGGATTCAATCCCATCCTTTCACTTTGCACACACTCACAGTCTATCCATCCATAATAAATTTACCTATTCCCATCATGGCTTGTTATTGACCTACCTAAGATTGGTTAACCATTCATAATAAACCTCTCTTTTCACCCTTTTGTTCCATAATAAATTGGGTCTAATCTATAACTACGGCAAAATCCTAAATCTATTGATGGAAGTGGTACCTTGAGTATCGCATGTTTTGAGGAGAATTACCTTTTTGTTCCTCCTATTCACGAACAATTTGCAATAAAAGGTCACTTGCATCATCGATCCACAATAAAGTTTTGGTCTTCTTTGCAATAAAGTATTAGTTTCATGGATTCAGTCAGTTTTAGATGAGACACAAGCAACAGTGCGCTTTCAACAAATCAAATCATTCATCAGACTTTGGCAACAACATGGTTTTCAACATGATCTATCCTTTTATTAGGATGACAACATTGTGACCAAATCAAACATGTTAACATATGTGGCAAGAAACACAAATAACTTGAAGATTTAATTATGTGTTGGTGTCAAGTCCTGGTTTTCTTTTGATTTTATCTTTTGGTGACATGTCTTTTATCTTTTCTAGGATGTATTTGACTCGAAAGGCAAGGATGGGATATTTTCACCTATTATTTTGTTGTTTGTGGATTCTCTTAGTAATTCTATGACTTTTCCAAGGATATGAGGACACTATGAGTCTAGTGTGAACAAGGGCATTCCTTTTTTGTGATTGTCTGATCTCCATGCAAATGGGTAAAATGGATTTCTGGGTCGAACCTCTACCTCGATTGTCATAACCTATTTTCCATAATAAAGCTCAATTATGATAAAGCACAAGAAGATATTTTACTTCCATATCTTCTACCTCCCACCCCCCTTTCTTGATTGACCTCCATTGTCCTTACCTAAGTTTGTGTAGTCTGTTATCACATGATTGTGTATAATGATATGGCAACAATTTCTGCATTTCATTCACCTACATAACCACATATTAATAATTTTCCTTCCATGCATACATATAGAAATCATAATCACATTACATCCTGCACACACCAATGATTATCATATCATATATATATTTACATACTCATCATGTAAACAGTTATATCATGTTAATAATCATACATCTATCCACATTTAGTACATCCACATTTGCATGTCATATAAAAATAGAAAAAGAACAAAAATGCATTACATATCATCATGTGTATATTTTGCATTCATATCAAAATCATAACATCATCATCAGAAACATAGAATCACTATAATAACATGCATACATAAACTACATCATCATATAGAAGCATCACATAGGAACACATGCATATAGCTGCCGCACAAAATGAGTCATCTCATATATATATATATATATATATATCAAAAAATAATGTGTCATGATACAATGATGTCAATATCTCATAAGGCTACAAAATCACCCGATGGTATCTAAATCATCATACAAAATACTGATACAAAAACTTGATCCAAGAGAGCTATGATGAACTCCTTCTCTCAGAGCTAGCTTACCTTGAAGGAATCAGAGCTCTCAAAGTCCCTTCTCCAAGATTAGCTCCTCTATCTCCTCCTCCTAGTGGTGCGGGTGGACCCATAACCCCATCATTAGATGCTTTTTGTCTATCTCTCCCCCCTTTGGTAGTCATCCTAGAATCTCTCCTAAAGCTCATATCCCTCAGCTCTAGCAGAATAGCTGCATAGTACAGATCTCTCCAATATGATATCTCCTCTCCTATTCATATAACATATGCATATCCATCCCTTGTGTCCTTATCTACTCTCCTGCCTACCCTCACTGCCTCATCAACCTCAATATAACTTTGAATGGCATGATCCCTCTCCCTACACATTTCTACTAACCGTCACCTCAATCGTGTCACATCTCTCTCAAGATTCTCAATCTCATCGGCCTATCCTACTGTAATCTCTCATAGTGCGAGAAGCTCATCCTCTTCCTCATCTCCACCCTCAAAACCCTCCTCCTCCTCCCTAGCCCGTCTCTATGCATCTCTCCCTGGTATGTGTCCCTGTACCTATCAACCAAATTGTAAGACATGTCCTACCCTACCCCTCACTGGTCTTGGTGGCCTCCCTCCCTATGGATCCTGTCTCTCCTCATCCCTCTCTCCAACATACCTTTGTCCACCCCTATGCCTCACAACTCTCCTCACTGCTTCTCTCCTTCGTCTCCCTCCTGCCTATCCTCATCATCCTCCGCTACCATAGGCTTATCTAGATCTATCAACCTCAGTATTGGATGTGTTGAAAAATAGGCATCATACTCCAATTATGTACCTACTTCAACCACATCCCTTAGTAGATATCATGGCATAGGAACCATATGCTCGAACTGTGTAACCACAACATGATAGGACAAAATTGGCCCCTAGTGAGCCATCTCTCACACTATTTGTACAAAATCCCCTAATCCCTGAGGCATCCTCTGTTGTCGCCCAAAATACCTGAATACCCTATCAATGAGATGTCTATATAGTATATAGGGCATCCTCTCAATCAAGTACCTGCTCCTGAAAATATATAGAATCTATGTAGCGTCCTCCTCACCATAAAGATAGGGTCTCCATATGAAAGTATCTATGTCATATATAACCTCTCTCCAATAGTCCACCTTCCCAGTCCATGGCTGCAAAGTGATCATACTATACAAGTGTGCATAGGATTTTCCATGCCCTCTCCCTCTGAAGTGAAATGGTCTAGTCACTACAATGTTCTCATATGACCACACCTATAATAGAGTCACCCCGCACCCTAACCCACAACCACCAAGATACACAAAATTGTGCAACTAATGATAACAATGTTCCAATACACAAAGACCACATGCATACCTAGTGTGTTGTGTCACAAGCATCTCTAGAGTCCTCTCCCAGCCAATAGCCATACCTTGTGTCACCTTGTCTAGACAAAGGTAACCACTAATCACTCCTCCAACTATTATTGGTAGTCTGCATCCAGTATCTAGCATAACATCCCAGATGACATGACCCGATCTCATCTCTAGCTCTAGGTCATGAAAGACTCATCTCAGTGCATCCCTATCACCCTCTTTGTCATATGACACTATCTCGTCATGGATAAGTATCCTCAAGATCCTATAAACATCCTCAAGACTGATTGATATCTCGCTAGTTGATAAATGAAACGAACAGGTGTCAGAGTGCCATCTCTCTGCTAGAGTAGTCAGTAATCATCTATTCGTCTGAAGCTTAGGAAGATACAATATGTGTCTCAGTACCATACCCTTGATAGCTAGCTCCTCTTGAAAGGTCAACTCTGGTCGTAAACTCTATGTCACAGAGAATCTCTCTTGCAACTCTATCTGGGGCAAGTACTTTTGCATCCAAGCAAACCAATCATGTCAATCCTAGTTGTACTCATGTCTATCACATAGTGCTACTTGCATCCTAGTACTTATTTCTATCATGTGGCATTGCATCCTAGTGTATATGTTCATCACATTGCACTTGATCCTATTTAGAGGCCCCGCTTGAGTGTATCCTCTCAGCATCTTATCTAATTGACAACGCATGTTGAACATAGAATTGTCAAATCTAGCCTATCTCTCAGTTTGTCTCCCTAGGGCACCTTCTTGAGTGTATCCTCTTAGCATCTTATCCAATCCACAATGTATGTTCATCACAAAACTGTCGATTTGAGCCCACTTAGACACAAATGAATTTTTATAACACATACATGGCTTTCATCAGCCCAAATGTGTTTGCTTTCCCTAAACATGCATGTACATCATAGATGTGTAACTGTCCTACATAGATGCACTTGTCTTTCATACACATGCCTTTATGAAATAGACATGCCTTTTGCACATAGACGCATCTCTATCAAACCTAGATACGATTACATTCATAAACATGACCAAACCTAACCTAGACGCACCTATCCTACCTAGATGTGCCTGGCACTAAACTAGACACATTCGTAGTGTAAAATGTCAATTTCACATTTTTTTTTATCTACCCTAAAATGCATTAGTGACAATAGTAAATGCAAAAACATACAAAGAGGCTTCGAGGTACTTACCGACTCACCCATGTCATCTAGTCTTTGATAACACTAGACTCAATCGAACCTGTGAACTCTATCTATCATCGTTGACTGCTCTAAGATCTCTCTCTGCACTCTGATCTCTTACGTGTGTGGATGCAAATGAGGATATTTTCCTTGTGGCCCTATCTTATAAGCTACTTAACCCTAGTCTCTCATGTTAGTCTCTTCACCCTATCTCGTTAGTTCTTTCTATCCTTTCTTTCATATTGAGAGATTGTCTGCACCCCTTTCAGTTTTTTCATCTAATCACTTGAGAGGGCATATCATTCCTGTCATGGGGTAACTTTGTATCAGTTTATCTTATCTTATTTGAGCCAACATGACAAGCTGCTTTGTCTCAAAGAGGTGCAAAATGTAGACACCTAAAATTGTCCTCTCTAGTTAAATAAATAATTTTTTTATAATTATTTTATCATAAATCTTCTATTGATGAAATAAATATTATTTACTTAATTAATTCATTAATCCTCTTCTAAGGATTTCCACATTTAAATAAACACTTTTACTTATTTAAATTGTCCTTTTCCTAAATTAAATAAATATTTTATCTATTTAATTAATCCCACTTCCTCTATTAATTAAATAAATCTTTATTTATTTAATTAATTCTTTAACATTTTTATTTTATGACACATGTCACTCATCCCTTAATTCTTCTCTTACCTACCCCCTTTATCATTTAATTATTTCCCCTACCTACCCTTTAATCCTAGCCGATCATTTATCTTTACACCTATCAATCTTATCTCTTCATTTCTTACAATGTTCTCTATATAAGAGGATACCCTCTTCATTATCAACCCTAATCATCTAATCGTCAAAACTCTTATGCAATCAAGCCTTTTGCAATCAATCTATCAACCACAATCCATTATTTGTTGAGCTCTTGTGCACACATAAAATCTGAGAGCAAATATATCAAACAAGATCAATGGAGATAGGAAGAAATGCATATTGAAACCCTACTAGACATGTGAATGGTATATCTTGGTTTGTTTTGTTTATTTGCATGTTCTTAGCTATCTTCATTTGTGTATGGTGGTGTTGGAAACAAAGAACACTGGGAGAGGGGGTGAACCAATGTTTTACCATTTAGATTAATTTTAACCTTATTAACAAATCCACTTATTAACAGGTATGCATAAACTAAAGTAATAGCAAGTAATATCAATGCAACCACATTAGTCAACACCATAACACATATATTTATACATGGAAAACCTTAATGAGGAAAAACCACAGTGGGATTCGTGACCCACAATGTTTATCCACTAGCCAAATGAATAAATATTACAAGAGGTGTCTGCACATGCAGGAAGGCACACTGCCTAGAGCACACTTCTCATCACAAAAGGAGCCTCAATGACTATAGATCTAAATATTGGATTATAAATAAAAACTAAACTCAAAATGTGCATCTTCTATGCTAGATGAGTTTTGATTAAAGAATTGTATGTACCGGTTTTTCTAAAACCTCATTTAGCGATATCTTAGATCGCTTCCCAATCCTCTAGGCCAATAACCAAGATCGATTGTAGATGTTTACATTTGCATGCTATCTATCAAGATAACATCACAAAAGCTTTCACATTACTTATCCATTTCATACCATCATATCCACTTATCTCAAATGACCTAACCCAGACTGACTTATATACCCATTTACATGAATGAACACAAATGCCTTATGTTGGCTTAAAAACATATTGCAAATGATAAGACACATGTAAGCCCTTGATTAAATATAAACATAAAGAAATATGACCATTTCCGCTTCCACACTAGCCAGATCAATCTCCTATGTCAGTCTTAGAATATCGGTTCCAAGTTTGTCAGTTATATGCCTTTCAGTTCCCTGAATGTTGGTGAAGTGAATGTTGGTTACCTTGATTTCTGGATCTGCCATGAAGTCTATTTCCAACAATGACAACACATATAACCCGGATGAGTTTGAATTGCCAATAATCTCCCCTTTGGTATTGATGGCAACACTTATGTGAAAAATCGCTAAAGTGTTGTATCAGTTCCCATCCAAAAATTGATCTCCCAAAACTGATTTTACAAGATTGCTCCCTCTGACCTATACATTACTTATTATCTCCCTAGATATTTTTTACATCCACCTCTTTCCATTTGACAACAATGCCAAAGACTAGGGAAAAAGGAATAAGGAATGAAATTTTGTACAAACCAAAATGTGATTACCAGATCGAGATATACTTGAAAATATTTGGATAAGAACCCTTAAAAAATTCCAAATAAGTATCCCAGATGGATTTCAAAGTTCCCAAAATAGATACAAACCCATTCAAAATGTAAGTGTGCAATTCTTCCTCTGTTAGGGTTGCCAGTGTGGGAAAACTCATATGTTCCATACATTCGCTTATGAAGTAACAAAGTATTTAGCCGAGGACTTACCAAACCTCTCAACTCTCTAGCCCGCTGGATTAACTTGTCTTTATCCTTCTCTAGGGCTGAAATTTCAGACTCTAAAAGCAAAATCTGACCATCAACCATGTTGGTCAATGATTTAGTACCATCAAAACTCCCAACAAGTTGTTCCAACTTGTCCTTATCTTCCTTAGCTTTTTAATACAGGTTTGATGTTAGTTTTGTTGTGTTAGTACAATATTGGTATATTCTATTGCATTGATAAAGAGCCTCATCAATCCTTCTCATGTCATCTTAGCCTTGTTGGATGTGATCATGCTATCACATGTGACCTTCCTAGCTGCATTGTACCTTTCCACCAATTATCGGTTTGACACTTGTTGAATAGTTTTATACTCTTTGGCAATGTGCTTAGTCAAACCTTTCAACTTACTACATGGACTACCTACTTGATCAATCTTGCATTCTGGTGGAAGCCATTGCAAAATAGGAATATCTTGCTCAATAACTTGCTTATCTTCTGACCCTTCCTTTCCTAATTTCTAAGATACAACAAACATCAATTCAAAATTACTTAGCTGCTCAATATTCTTATTTCCAAGATGACCAAAATCTTCATGACTAGATGAGTCAAGTGCCAATAATGAGGGAGCAACAACTGATGAAGGTGTCTATACCTGGACTTGTCTGATCAACCTTACCTTCAGCCTTCATATCTACTTCATCCTTTACCTCCTCAGCACCGGTGGCTTCGCCACTTGGTGTAGTTATTTCCACTGCCTCAACCTCATGAACTTCAACTATATCAACATCAATTACTAGAGGATTATCTACCAATTTATTGATCTCAACATCCTGTACAAGTGTGACTACCAGAGGAATGTCCTCAGATGTTTTTTTGTTGGAAAATCAGTGGATTTCCACCTTGTATACCTTTACCTTTAGCATCAACCGGGATGTTTGGAATGTCAGACTTAGGTAGAATATCTAGTGATGTAAAGAAACCCAGTTTATCCACAAATAATTTAACCCAAGCCTCTTGAGTTTTCTTCACAATTTCATTAAATCTCCCAACCATAAGACTTATATGTCAGTGTCTACTCTGGAAATTATTTAATTAGAAAACTCTAGATACTACTACATCTATTTATCAGATATAGCACCACAAACAATTAGCAATTCATGAACCGTAATATGCTTATCCTCCTCAATAGTCGATAACCTCCTAGCATCTAACTTATTATACAAATCTGTTGGTATTTGACTCTCAATTTCAAGTAAAGATTTCTTATATATGTCTAAATATAACAAACCTAATTCCTCAATCTCCTTTTGTTCCTTATCATCCATATCACCATAATAGTGTTGTATGTTACACAAATTACCATCCTTTGTGATCTGATCAATCAATTCAGCAATAGAAAGAGGAGCAATAACCTTTACACTTTACGAGATTCAAGAGAAATATTAAAATCTGGTTTACTATTCTTACTGGGGCTAGGAGTAGACTCCTTGGCTGGTTTCCTTTTCTCAGTAGGCTTCCTCTCCTTCAAAATTTTATTCTGAGCTGTTGGAGGAGTGACTATGTATTTTTGGAGCTTCCCTTCCTCGGGCTTCTTCCTCTAAATTCTCATATAGATCTTAGGAATCTTTGGGATTTCTTCCTCAGTCTCAAAACTAGATTCAATAGGAGCAATACATGTTTCTAGTTTCTTCCTCTTAGATAAACCCTTATTGGTTCCTACTACTGGAGAAGCCTAAACAACTGTCAGAGGAGATGTCTCTGCCAATGTAATGATTTATTTGATTTCAGAGGACATCTTCTAGATAACCTATCCAACCTTCTTGATTTGTCCTTCCCTTTTCTTTCTGCCAAAACCAATATTTACCTCAGATTCCTTTTTCTTAGTTGTGCCAAATGTTTTCTCCTTCTCATCAACCGAGGCATCTATAAGAATTTTGGCATAAAGGTCCAAAATATGTGCATCAACCTCATAGCCCATCTCAGTAACCCAAATAGTCCTAGGTTGCACTGCCTCCATCAAAGTTTCATCCTATTTCACCATGAAGCATATGTCGGTAGAGTATTTATCAACAATATGATTAGGGATCCTTTCGCTCTTCTTCAAAGCTTTCTAAAATGCCTTGAAATAACCCCACAAAATGGAGTCTCTGTCTTGTCCCAAGTTTCTTAATGCATCCTTGATATGTTTACCTACTGATATATCAAAGGTCCATTGCCTCTTATCAGATCCCAGTATCTCATTCAAAAAGAAAAGTATCAAGAAGACAATGATATTTCATGCCGAAATGTACCTTTCTTATCTCCATTAATCTTTCCCAAATTAGAAATCAACTCATCACTCATTCACTTACAAAGATCATATTTCTCATTTTCTTTCACCATCTTGTGTGCACGAAAAATATAGGAACTAGAAACAAAGTTCAATCTGTTTGATTGAGTTACCTTGTATCTAATTACCATGCTTGCAAATTAAATAATTGTATCTCTAATAGTGCTAATCCGCATCTACTGGTTGTTAGAGGTGGCACAAGTTACCTTATTCACCTCATTATTTGAAATCTTCCTCCTACCCACTTTTTGTCCAACCTGGGGTAAGCCGATGATAGCACTAATCGCCTCCTTGATGATTTTGTAGGGTTGGTCAAGACACATGAACTCACCATGGACTCGGCTCAGCACATACCCAATCATATCATCCTCAAACCTGGGCATCTTTAGAATGTCGATGAAACCCTAATTCTTTAGAATTTGAAATTCTTATTAAGCAATCCATCCTTGTTCAACAAAGTAGATAGATACATTGCTTTGGTCTCTAATGAACCCAAATCCTCCAGAGTGCAATAGATATATGCTCTCACATCTTCAACATAAATAACTCCGTCAGGATTTCTAGAAAATGCATCGATAGAGTCATTGACCTTTGTAATTGTTACAAAAATTTTATCACACTTGAAAATCTTGGTGACCTACAATAGGTTTTATGTATTGCAGAGAAAAGGTACACAAAATTTTTCCAAGTTTACTATCTTTATTAAATAAACATGTATGCCATACAAGTATCTTATTTCCAATATGAAATATATGAATCAAGAAAGAAAATATTTTCATATAATATATCTTTATTTATAAAGAGAAAAATATTCACAAGATCCCACACAAGCTATGGGAATAGTTGAGAAAATATCACATCGATCATAGAAATGCAAACACAAAAGGAATAGAAGAATGTAGGAAGAAGGGAAAGAAAGAACCCATCATTGCCTGAATATGTTGATGAGTTCTGTAAAAAGTTCTTCTAGTCAGCTTCGTAGATCTAAGCATCCCACTGTTTGCTCCATGAGATGACCTGTAGTAGAGAGAAAAATGATTTAGTTAGAGCTCTGAGTTATTCCTTTCAATCCTACATACATAAAGATACTCTTATTGTGCATACACTGTTATATCAGATTCAGAATAGAGTAGATCAATGCAAAAAGATGTCATGAGATATCAGCAAGAACCATGTTTTTATCTAACTTGTTTGCTTCATGTGTAGATACAGGTTTTCATTTCATATCCATTATGTATGTGGGTTAAAATAGGCTCTTGAAGGGGTTGATCTCAGCATACATGTCACTACTCACACAGTGACACTAATCAGCTACTAAATAGGAACACAACCATATCCAAAGTTCCATGTATTATCACTCAATGACAGGAAAATCTATCATTCAATGACAGCACATGCAACAGTGAATAAAGATGCATCCAATGCTCAATAGATGACTAGAGATATCATGTGAATAAAAGAAGTACTTATAAGTAGGCTTGTAACCTAGATGCACCCTAATATGGTCAGATAGTATTAAAAAGAGTACAAAGCATTCCCAATATAGTAATCAGACAAAACAGATTAGTAGGTTAGATTTAAACATGAAGAACATGGTCATCACTAGTAAAACACAAGAAGGAATTGAGAATACAATGTATACAGATCTAAGGACAACAATGTGAGTATTTACAATCCTTAACAACAGTGATAAGAGTTTCTGCAACATCAAAATGCAAATGGATAAAGGAAAATCATATTTTGAAGTAGCCATGAGTAATTATTTACATAGTCAAAGTGCAATCAATGAAGTACGAAGACTCACATCATACCTAATGTCAAGGATTAATGAAAGAGTGCCAATATTTTAGAGCAGCAAAGGTCACTGTCATGGACCTAAAATATAGTGCTAGAATCATAAGAGAGAAACATATGTATCTCATTAACTTGTCAAAGCATGATCATTATCAAAAGAAGAATCCTAGTGACAATCACTGCATAAAGAGAAAGATCTACACAGTACATGAGAAATCAGTCTTAATATGTATAGAGCATGATCTTCATCCTAAAGAATAGAGAATCCACCACCATATCAAAGAATATGCACAACATGAACATCAAAAGGAAAATTATTGAAGGAATTGATATCATGAACAATCAATTCATGCTGATAGAACAACCACTATTGGAGTAAAATCAAAAAAATACATTCATATTATTTTCATTTGTTCTACAAAACCCAGATGCCGATTTGGCTAATGTTTGTACAGAATTTAGGAAGTGAAAACCCAAAAAAAACCCTTTTAATTTGTTTAAAACCTAGTTTGTATTTTCTCCACACTTTTCACCAGCCCGAGAGAGGGGATTTGAGAATAAGTTTGATAATTTGAATCTACAAGCAATCTGAGGATAAATGAGCGGAATAGATCAAAAGGTTTTAAAATCATGAGAACACATTAATTATTGGTTTAAGCACATGGAAATATAGTAATGCCTATAAAATTATGAGCAGGGTTATTTAGAGTAGTTTCATACAGATTGGAAAGACAATATACAAAATGGAAAGAGATACAGTACATAAGAATACTAGAATTATGCATGAGATATACATCCCATTACTAGATATATAGCAACAAACCCATCTAAGATACAACATATATCAGCCAATGTTGCTAAGGTATTCATATTCACCCTATGTAGACAACAGTAAAGGAATAGAAAAATGCTCTTATGGCTAAGAGGAATAAAACAATATGATACCCTTATACACGAGAAATGGAAAAAGAGAAGTTGTAGCCATTTAAAGACAAAAGTTCGCTTTCATATTCTATTCACTACCTCAAAATGAAAGGATACAGAGATAAAATACAGTTAATGATACCAAAGGTCAGGGATGCGACCTCAAAGAGAAGTAACAATAAAAGAATGTTCCAGAAAACCTAAAGAATTTGCACATTCTTGCATCCCAAAAGAAGATATTACAGAGAATATAGGGAAGATTCATGCATACTTGGCCAAGAAATTTCCACCTTGACATTCAGTGAAACCCCCTATTTAGCCTCAGAAAATTCATCTCGAGCTCATACATTGTGTGCATAGCGGCCAACAACAACCTTCACTAAGAAGTTTGCAAAAAACAAATGAAATGATGTATTTTTTTTTAGGGTTCGAGTTTGTTTTATTGTGCATGCCCTAATTCATGGATTTGAGTAATCTTTTGAGATTTTATTTTTATTAAAAAATAATTCATGTATTATAAGGCCCTAAAATAAAGGGCAAGAGATTTCGAAAGTTCTTTCTTTTCTTTTATTCTGTTTCTTTTTATTTAATATAGATTTATTAGGGTTTATTTCATTTAAAACTAATAAATTTATTTTAAAGTAAAAAGGCAATAAGTTAAATAATAATTAATCTTATTTTAATATTTATATTAAAACGAATTGTTTTAAATAAATATTAAATAAAGATTAATTAAAAAGAAAAAATACATAGCTCAAACATGCACAAAATAGGAAAGGGGGAGATTTTTAATTTTTGGTAGTTATATTTGGCAGAGTAGCAGTTTTATTTTCAACAAGGAGATTCTTTTCATGCAACATCAGTTGGGGTCCTATTTTGAACATTGGAGACTATTGTTGGCAGAGTTTTGCATGAGTTTTTTAGGCTATTTTGGGCAAATTCGCCCAAGGCTTTTTCTCATGCAATTTTTATTTTTAGGGTTTTGGAGGAGATGTACATAATGGGTGTTAGCATATGTGCAGAAGTGTGATGACATGATGATATTATATGTTGTCATTGATGTCAATATGCTGAAGTATGAACCAGTATATTGAAGTAAGCAACCTGACAAGTGAACCGGTATGATGATACAAGTAAACTGGTATGATGGTACAAGTGAAGCGGTATGATGTAGTGTGAACCGATATGATGGAATGAAACGATATGATGGAATGAACCAATATATGCAGAAAGTGAACCGGTATGTGAACCGATATATGGAAAGTTTGTATCCAGGTTTCTGGTTGATGCATTGCAAGTCTGTGATTCGATCGATGACATCCTGTGATGGGTTAGCATTAAAATGAAGATCAAATCATGTTGCCACGTCAACCTTGTGTGCGTGAAGGATTTTCTTGAGGGTCTTGCATGAAGCAGATTGATCCTATCTACCTCGGGAATGTACAAAGTCTCAGTAAATGGTGGAGAGCATGTGATGGGTTATTGGCTTCCAGAAGTGTCAAAGAATGAATGATGGAGATCGTCTTGAGATTTGTTCAAGATCATTTTACATTATGCAATGTGATTGAATGGTCAGCATTGGACGGATTGTATTGATAATGTAAATGTTTAGGGTTTAGGGTTTATCCCACTAACCTATCTATTTCCTATAAGGTTGATGATGATTTTCATTGTGAAGTTGTTGGCAAATGTTATGTGTGTATCCAAGTGAAGAGATACTTGATTCTTGCTAGATTGGAGAAGTGTGTTGATACTTGCAGAGTGTGATTGTAGAAGTAAAGGAACTAAAATGGATATGTCTTGGCATTGAGTGCTATTATCAAATCAGTGTATTACCTATTGACTTTTAAGCATTTCAACAGTTGGAAAATCCCTTAACCGGGTAGCTTTTGTTAGGTCTCGGGGACAACTATGAGGGGGGGGGGGTTGAATTAGTTGTCCAATAAATTCAAACCAAAACAACTTAACCAACTTTAATGCTTAATGTCGGTGAACCAGACTTATATGCCGGTAGACAGTTTTATCAGTTAATTATAGTACCAGTAAAGATTAATGCATGAGACAGAAAGATAATAACATCCACAACACATAACACCAATATTTGTATGTGGAAACCCTTTAAGGGGAAAAACAACGGTGGAAAACCTTACCCACAATCAGATGATACTACTGCAGATAGTAAGTGTATACAAATGGGGTCTGTACATGCAGAAAGGCCAAGTGCTTAGAGCTCACTGCTCAAACACAAATAGGAGTCACACTGACTATAATTGGATGGTTAAATCCAATAAGGATGTACTACTCAAATTAGAATCTTTCTATGTTGGATTCAGTACTGGTGTAGTTCTGATTGTCTTCACAAAAACCCTTTTTCAACCTTCAAATGATGTCAGCGTGTATAGCTCTTCTTATTCTCACATATAATTTCACACAATTTCTCTTTCGCATTGCCTGCTGATCTTACAAATAAGATCTTACATTTATATCATAACCTAAGACCAATTTTAGTAGGTCAGCTCTAAAGGATATTACAACAAAATCATTTTACAAATAAAACAATATCCGATGTAATAACCAATTCATCATGTCGGCTCAATGCAATTACAACATTAATAAAAGATCTCCATAACATGTTGTGCTGATCTAGAATAGATAAGCCTACCAGTGAATGATCTGGACCTATTTGCCGGTAACAACAAATATGTAAATACAAATATGCCAATGAACAAATCTCGAAGACAAAGTGTCCAAATGATGTCTTCGACATATTCAGGTGTTTTCCATGCCATTCTAGGTGCCAGTGAACATTATATCCTACCAGTGTACCAGATACCAGTGACTGTGCATAAGTCACTTGTTGCCGGTGAATGTTGCCGATTCTCCAAAGTGCTAGAGTTGATAAGTGTTAGTAGGTGTTGACATCAATGAGAAAACCATACCAAAATACCAACAATCTCCCCCTTTGGCATTGATGGCAACACAAGATGGAAAAACCATCAAAGTGCCAAAAAATAGAAATGCCAAATACTAAGAACCAACAATCTCCTAAAAAGAGATCATTACCAGAAATCAAATTTGAGATATAAACAATCTCTCCTCAAAGTAACAATCTCTCCCCCTGAGAGTGACATGTGTTTTCCTTGTGTTTTTCCATACCAATCTCTCCCCCTTTGACATCAAATGCCAAAGTAATATAAAAACCATTTTTCAGATACAAAATACCAACTTATTCAGTATTACCAACTACTCCCCCTGAGAAGTAGCTTCCTCATCAAAGTTGGAGTAAAAATTTTTTTGTTAATTTTGTCGGTTGATGACAATCATCAACTGTCTAAGTCTCTACCAGTAGGGGTATGACCCCAAGCTAGTCTTTGAGATATTTAAAGGTCTCATTAGGCAGGGTTTAGTGAAAATACCTGCAATTTGCTCTTTAGTATTCACATAAACTAGTTTTACTTCATTTGTTTCAACATTCTACCTTACAAAATTTTGTTTGATAGAAACATGTTTAGTTTTAGAATGTAATACCGAATTCTTAGATATATCAATTGTTGCAGTGTTGTCACAATAGATAGTTATGGGTTCCTTGCATTTTACCTTTATATCCTTCAACATTTGTTTAAGCCATAATTCCTATGTACAGTTAGTTGCTGCTGCAACATATTCTGATTTAGCTGTTGATAAAGATGTATAACTTTGTTTCTTACTCAACCAAGAAATTAATCTACTGCCAAGAAAAAATGCTCCTCCGGTGGTTCTTTTTCTATCATCCACATCTCCTAACCAATTTGCATCTGTATATGCACATATTTCAAAGTTTTCATCTCTAGGATACCATAATCCAAGATTTGTAGTGCCTTGTAAGTACCAAAAAATCCTTTTTACTGTTGATTCATGATTTTCTCTAGGATTACTCTAAAATCTTGAAACAATACATATTGCATTCATAATATCAGGTCTTGTTTGTGTCAAATACAGTAAACCTCCTATAATAGATTTGTACCTAGTGGGATTAACAGGTGTTGATTCATCTCTTAGTGATAATTTGTCATTTGTAGTCATAGGTGTGCTTATCGGTTTAGAGTTCTCCATCCTAAATTTCTTTAGTAACTCCTTCAAGTACTTGGATTGACTCAAGAATATACCTTTATCAGTCTATAAAATCTACAATCCTAAAAAGATTTTTATTTCTCCAATCATAGACATTTTAATAGAAAAGTCTTTACATAACCCATCTTCTCCTCCAAAGATTATATCATCAACAAAAGCTTCTATAACCAAGATGTCATCATTAGTCACTTTATAATATAAGTTTCTATTAGCATTACCTTTAGAAAAACCAATCTTAAAAAGATACTTATCCAATCTTGCATACCAAGCTCTTGGAGCTTGCTTCAACCCATACAAAGCTTTCCTTAAACTGCAAACCATATCTTGGTTATTTGTCAAAGAAAATCCATCAGGTTGTTCATTGTAAACTTATTCTTCAAGATCTCCATTCAAAAATGCATATTTAATATCCAATTGATATACTTTGTAGTTCTTGTGTGCTGCAAAAGCTAAGAATAATCTCACTACCTCAATTATAGCTACCGGTGCAAAGGTCTGATTATAATCAATTCCTTTTTTTTGAGAATATCCCTTACACACTAGTCTTTCTTTATTCTTGATTACCTTACCATCTTCATTAAGTTTGTTTATAAATACCCATTTTGTTCCAATCACATTTTTGTCTTTAGGCCGGGGAACTAATGTGCAAGTGTTATTCTTCTCAATTTTATCTAATTCTTCTTCCATAGCTTTAATCTAGTGTTTATCTTCACATGCCTCATTAATTGATGATGATTCAATTTGAGAAATAAGACATACCTCTTCATTTGCCAGTCTTCCTCTCGTCATAACTCCTTTATACTTGTATCCAATTATCTGATCTTCAGAGTGATTTAGTCTTACATACCAGGGTGTCTTCGTTTGTTGTTGTTCCTCAGTTACAGTGGAATTTTTTATGATACTGGTGTAACCGGATCTTCATTCTGCACTGGTGGGTTCAATGTAGGTTCATTTGTTAGAATTTTTGTTGTCGGTTAGAGTCTATATACCTTGAATTTCCTTTGAATTGTTCATCAATCTTTACATTTGTACTCTCAACAATTTTCTGCAATCTTTTGTTAAAACATCTATATGCCTTACTCTTAGATGAATAACCAAGAAATATTCCTTCATCACTTCTAGGATAAAATTTTCCAATGTACTCATCTCTTCTAATATAGTATTTGCTTCCAAATATTCTGAAATATTTAAGAGTAGGAGTAATACCAAACCATAGTTCATTAGGGGTCTTACTGGTTTCTCCTTTAATGTGAACTTTGTTGAATGTATAGACCGTTGTACTTACTGCCTCTCTCCAATATACATGTGGTAGATTTGCTTCTGATAATATACTTCTAGCAGCATCCAAGATAGTTTTGTTTTTCCTTTCTACAACTCCATTCTGCTGTGGTGTCCGGGGTCCTAATAATTGTCTTCTGATTCCATTCAGTTCACATAATCTATTAAATTCCTTAGATGTAAATTATCCTCCATCTAATCTCAAACATTTGATTTTCTTACTGGTTTCATTCTCTACCATTGCTTTGAATAGTTTGAACTTCCCAAGTGCTTTTGATTTTTCTCTGAGAAAAGTAACCCAACACATTCTAGAATAGTCATCAATGATTATCATGAAATATCTATCACCTTGTAAACTTTTAGTTCTAGCTGGACCACATAAATCAGTATGAATTAGGTCAAGAGCATTATTGGATTTTTCTGGAATACTTTTAAAAGATGCTCTAACTTGTTTTCCAAATTGACATTCCTTACATACCGGATTGTGAGGTTTGACAATTTTAGGTAAATCTCTAATTGCCTTAGTAGTACTTATTTTTACCATGTAATCAAAATTTACATGATAGAGTCTCTTATGCCATATCCAACTTTCATCAATATGTGCAATCAAGCATGTCTTTTCACTGTTATTCAAATGAAAGATGTTACCTCTAGTTTGATTTCCGATTGTAATTTCCAAATCGGTTCTGTTCATAATTTTGCATTTACCATTCGTGAGTTATAACTTATATCCTTTCTCAACTAATTGACCAACACTCAAAAGATTATGTTTTAAACCTTCCACATAGTAAACATTGTTAGTATTATGCTTACCATCAAGAGATATTGTACCTTTACCTTTGATCAAACAAGCTTTATCATCTCCAAATCTTACTAAGCCTCCATTATATTCCTGAAAGTTCAAGAATTTACCTTTATCACCAGTCATGTGATGTGAACATCTTGAATCGATCATCCATTTATCCTTAACTTCAACTTTAGCTTCTAGGGCTTTCTCTACTAGTTAAACAGTAGGTGCCCGTTGATCTTTTGTTATAGCAACAAAAACCTATCCATTGTCTGTCAGATCTTCATCAAAATCATCAATGACTCCTTCATCAGTAAGATAACAAGATTTATCTTTATTGTTCTTCAATCTGTATCTCTGATATTTAGGGTTAGGCTTGTATGTTCTCCTAACATCTTCTCTTAGTCTAGCATGTCTATCAGGGCATCTAGAAGCCATATGACCAATCTTATTATAGTTGAAACATTTAAAGGGTGTTTTACCTTCATACTTACTTTTGACTAGACCTTTAGGCATTTTCCTTGCAAATAGTGCTTCAATTTCTTCAGGTTCTTCATTTTCTCTCCTGCTTTCCTCAAGTTTTCTTGCATAAAAGGCTTTCCAATCAGACTTGTCAAATGATGGCGCAGATGATATTGATGCCTTAAAAGCTAAATATGTCTTTATAGTAGCAACAAGACCAAATTCCTCAATTTCAAAAGCTGAAAGTTTTCCAATCAATGTATCCCTAATTACTGATGTATTAGGCATTGTTCTTAACTCATTTATAGCAGTTAATTTCATTTTATATGCTAGTGGCAATCCTCTTAAAATTTTTGAAACAATTTCATCTTCACTTAACGTTCCTCTACAACATTTAATACCCAAAACAATTTCAATTACTCTTTCCATGAAAGTAGAAATCTTTTCATCTTCTTCCATTTTCAGATTTTCATACCTGACCCGAAAGCTTTCAAGTTTTACAAATTTGACTGTGGAATCTCCTTCATTAAATGTTTCTAAATGATCCCAAATAGCTTTAGCAGTTGATCTATTTGATAATCCCATGATTTACTGATCTGTTAATGCACTCAAAAGTGCTTCTCTTGCTTTCATGATTTAGTGATCTGTTAATGCAATCATTTTCTTCATATTTAACCAAGTTTGGTGGATTAGGTTGACTAGTTGTAGGAGTTGTATAGCCATTCTTTGTAACATCCCAGATGTCCTTTCCAATGCAATTTAGATGTGTCTCCATTCTGATCTTCCATATTCCATAGTTGGTTCCATCAAGCTTAGGACTGTCCTTCCTGCAATAGTAAGTAGACATTGGATTTCCTCAAGCTGTTAAACTTCTGCAAAAAGAGGACTAGGCTCTAATACCAATTTTTAGGTCCTGGGGACAACTAAGAGGGGGGGGGGTGAATTAGTTGTCCAATAAATTCAAACCAAAACAACTTAACAAACTTTAATGCTTAATACCGGTGAACCAGACTTGTATGTCGGTAGATAGTTTTATCAGTTAATTATAGTACCGGTAAAGATTAATGCATGAAACAGAAAGATAATAACATCCACAACACATAACACCAATATTCTTATGTGGAAACCCTGTAAGGGGAAAAACCATGGTGGAAAACCTTACCCACGATCAGATGATACTATTGCAGATAGTAAGTTTATACAAATGGGGTCTGCACATGCAGAAAGGCCTAGCGCTTAGAGCTCACTGCTCAAACACAAATAGGAGTCATATTGACTACAATTGGATGGTTAAATCCAATAAGGATGTACTGCTCAAATTAGCATCTTTCTATGCTGGATTCAGTACCAATGTAGTTCTGATTGTCTTCACAAAAACCCTTCTTCAACTTTCAAATGATGTCAGTGTGTATAGCTCTTCTCATTCTCGCATATACCTTCACACAATTTCTCTTTTGCATTCTCTGTTGATCTTACAAATAAGATCTTACATTTATATCATAACCTAAGACCAATTTTAGTAGGTCGGCTCTACAGGATATTACAATAAAATCATTTTACAAATAAAATAATATCCGATGCAATAATTGATTCATCACGTTGGCTCAATGCAATTATAACATTAATAAAACATCTCCATAGCATGTCGTGCTAATCTAGAATAGATAAGCCTGTCAGTGAATGATCTGGACCTATTTGTCGGTAACAACAAATATGTAAATACGAATATGCCAATGAACAAATCTCCAAGACAAAGTGTCCAAATGATGTCTTTGACATAACCAGGTGTTTTCCTTGCCATTCCAGGTGTTGGTGAACATTATATTCTGTCAGTGTACCAGATACCAGTGACTATGCATAAGTCACCTGCTTGCCAGTGAATGTTGTTGATTCTCCAAAGTGCCAGAGTTGATAGGTGTTAGTAGGTGTTGACATCAATGACAAAACCATACCAAAATACCAACAACTGTAAAAGGATTTTGGTAAATCTTTTAACAGGGTGACTCAAATTCAATGAGTTCTTCAAATCCTCTTGCGAGGTAACCTTTAATAGGGTTCTAACCTTTAACCGGATATTTAGCCATCCCTTAACCAGGTGATCCCTAGTAGGATTGGTTCCTAGTAGAACCTATTGTAAAGTCCTTAACCGGATTAGGCTCCTAACAGAGCGGACTTCAGAAGAGTTCAAAGAAAAACTTGTGGGTATTCATTCCCACCGTGGTTTTTCCCAGTTGGGTTTCCATGTTAAAAATCAGTGTGCCATGTGTGATGCTTTTTCATGTCATGATTAGTATTTTCTGTTAAGTGGTAATGCATGTTGATCTAGTGGTCTTTATATTTCTGATGTATTACTTGTTTATGCAATGGGTGAAGTGGAAAGGAGATATTAGGTTTTGTGAAGATCTAAGTGTTACCGGTTTATGTGTTTCACAGTCTCATTGTATTTTACTAGTAGTGCCCTAATTGAGATCGGTGATCCTATTTACCAGTTAGTGTAGTATTTGCAGTCAAAGTGGTTTTAGGAAGTTTTTGTCTATACTAATTCACCCCCCCCTCTCAGTATCTATTGAGTACTTACTGTTCATCAATATTCATCAATGGGTTCTATATATTCTCTCTCTCACTCTTCTTTCCCTCTGGTTCTTTCTTTTTGCGTACACATTTTTGCAAAAAAATATTGTATCTCGGCACTTTAGTATTTTAATTTTATAGCAGATTTCCTTTGATATTTGAGAGTTTCATATATTTGCCTTAGTAATTATGCATGTTCATTTGTAGATTTGATAGAAATTTACTGTGTTTTAATTTAAAATCTTTGAATTTTAGTCTCTTTTATGTACATGTATCTTCCAAGGGGTATTTTGTCAATTTGGTTGTGAAAACCGGTTTTTCCTTCCAAGTTTACATTCTCCTTGGCCTTCCTATGAAATATTTATGTGGTTGGAGAGTAAAAATTACTGTGTGGGAGAAGTTTTGTCATATTTTGTGAGTTCAAGGTTATTACCATTACATTTTCAGTGTATCACCTCCTAGTTTAATTGCATTTTTTTCAGTATTTTTAGATTATTCTCTCTCTTTTCCACATCAATTTTTAGTTTTAGGAGGGATTCAAGGGAAGCCATCCCATAACCTGAAGGTTCACCTTCAACTTGAGCAACCCACAGGCTTGAAGGTGTTTCCATGTTTCATAGGATTGCTTGGTTTCACACTTAGCATCACGGGTGCAATTCTTTGTGACAACACCAACATCAGGATATCTAAATCTTCTTGTAACTTGATATCAACAAACTGTTAGTTCCTTACCCAATCAATCTTATCAATTCTATCAATCAATCACATCTCATCTATTATATCATGTCTTATATAGGATGTATCTTTCTTGGAACCAGATGTTCTGATCATGTCTTATACAAGATATATCATTCTTGAAACCAGAGGCTTTGATCATCGTTGTCTTATACAGGAGGTGTCATTCCTGAAACTAGACTGAATCTTGATCTTATCAATCTAATCAATCTAATCAATCAAGATTTATCAATAATCACAAACCACATCATCATGATCGTAGAACTCGCATTTTCATCAACCATAGTTGCAGACATCAAATCATTTCTAATCGGGATATCAATTTCGCAAAAAAATCCAAACACTCCAAAGATCAATTATCTCAATTGATCTCCCGAGGGGGCATCATCATATCAGAATTTATCAATCAATATCTAGGGCATCCTATCAAACTAATATCATCATCAAAATGAGAGTATTCTTTGAATCAACGTGTGATCACACCTCACTTCAAAGAGGGGCAAAATGTATACACGTAAAAATCAATTAAATAAGCAATTATTTAATTAATCTGCCTTCATAATTTAATTGAACTCATTAGGTGATTTGATTAATTCTCCCTTTCATATACTTATTAATAAATCTAAGGATCTATTTAATAGGTTCATTTCCATAGTCCCCTTTGATTAATAAATTCAAATTAATTAATCCTCCCCCCACTCAAATAAATTCTTCTAATCTTCTAATTAATTAAAACAAATCAATTTATGAGTTGTTGAGAATTAATTAGTCTTTTCCTATTATTTAAATTTTTAAATTCAAATTACCCACATGCCTCCTAACTCCTAACCATCCCTCTAACCTAACCCATTCCACCTAACCTTGGGTTTGCCTAACCCTATCCTAGCTTGCACATCCTAACCTCATTATCCTAACCTCCTATGGTGTGGATATTTTCTTCTTGAGACACATGGCACTTTGGCCACATGTCTCCTCTCTTGGACACTTGCCCTTTTATGAGCAAAGCTCCTTGACACTTTTCACCATAGAGATGACAAGTGTCTCTTCCTCCAACCTCTTCTTCAACCTCCTCCAATTTCAACCTTGATATCTTTAGACTCAATCTTGACCGTTGATTCCTGCCACCTCACCCCTAGCCTTGGAAATCCTATAAATATCCCCCATTTTGGAGCAATAAGGATCCCATCTCATTTTTATCTTATGCATTGTTACTATAGGCATATCCATTCTAGCATATTATTTGAGCATTGTTATTATAGGTAATTGCATCTTAGATCTAGTTTAATTTGATAATTTTGTAGCATAATTGTTGAATCATGTAGCTTAATCAATCTCTTTTCTAGCTTAATTGCATCATCATCATAGCTTAAATCATGCATATCATTATCTTTATTAGTCTCTTGGATCAATCTAGCATAATCAATCTCATCTTTGCATATCATTATCATTTCAAATCCTCCATATAGGTGTAGTCAAGTCACTGGGATTGTTTATCCAGATCTGAGAGAAAATTCATACTCGCATCTCTTAGGAGGCGATAGGTCGCTTTGTCATGGTTCATCTTTGTTTACTTATTATTTGCTAACAATGCTTGTAATGATCTACTGAGTGTTTTTTTGTTGCAGCTGTAGGTATCACAATTTATAGAGCACGACATTTTGGCGCCCACCGTGGGGCCGAAAATCTCATTTTTGGTCTCTCAAGATCATCAAATTTTCATTTCTGGCCAGGTTGGAATCAAAATATCATACGAGTCACTTTTCAGTGTCATACGAGCTCCTTTGTGCACTAAAATGATAATTCTTCCTAACTCGTAAGAGCTTTTAAGGAAACTCGATTGTCGTACGAGCTCCATTTTGCACTCATACGACCCTAGAAGGATACTCATACGGTCAGGTAAATTGTGTCATAAGAAATTCTACTTCTGTGTTTATAAAGTAGTTTGCATTTTAGGGTTTTCATGCTTCAATTTGATTATTACTAATGCTAACCCTAGTCTGTTTGTGTGTTTTTTGGCAGCCTAACTGGTTTTTGCAAGACGATGGTCGAAGATTACACTTGTCAAAACATCATTTCACCCAAACACATCATGACTACTAATGCATCTATTTTGCAGGTTGCCTAGGAGGACTCAACTAAATCTATGTCTTCCTTAAATTTTCTAGGCACACTTGTTTTTGCTAATGGAAATGAACAATCATGTTTTATGTGTTTTGATGATAGGAGAGTATGCTCTCACATTTCTCAAGTGATCAGAAAGCTAGACTCATCCTTTTCTTTCATTAGTGCATATCTTTAGCGGGCCTACCCTCCCGAGGAGATAATAACTCTTAGCCATTAAGGCTGGTGAGAGGGGAGTGACCTAAATGGGAATGGCTAATGCCAAGTAATCCAACCCACTATAAAGTAAATGTGATTTGATAAAAATCAAGTCAACGAAAATGCTCGAGAATAGCTCTCGTCCATACCTTCGGGTATATCAAACCCTTGTTTTCAAGGCTAGGAGACCTCTTAACTGAGTATTATACCTTGACACATCAAACGGATCCCTTACTAGTTCCAATTCAATTAGAAGCTACCCGATTCACCTTTGAAAGGGTTATAATCTTTGTGCAAGAGAGATAGTAACTCTCCCGAGACACTTTCCATATCATACCCCCATGAGCGTTTGGAGTCAGATAATACGGTGTTGAGAATCCATTGTGTGAGACTCAACAACCGTATTCTGATTAGCTATTGGGTGTGTACCCAAGCTTGCAAGCAAAGGTTTTCTCTCTCAGCCAACTTCCTTAGGTAGCGTAATGTGCTTGAGGTCACTTATCATATTTAAAACTGGAAAACATAAGCAAAACATCAAACTTCAATGATCAAAAATCTGTCCAAACAACATTTTTACCTTTGTTCTGTCTTGAGTCATATGAGCTTATGTTTTGTCGTAAGAACCTTCTGGTTTATTGTTTTTCTTAGAAAGTTTTGTCGTACAAGTCCTCTGGTTTATAATTTTGCTTAGTAGGTTTTGTTGTACGAGTCCTCCAGTTTATCATTTTGACCAGTGAGTGTTGTCGTACGAGGCCTCTAGTTTATTATTTTCCTCAGTGGGAATTGTCATACAAACTTCTGATTTTTCATATAAAATTCCTAATTTATCGTACGGGCCTGTATGTATTATCGTCTGAAGCTGCTTAAACTGTCATACAAATTTCTATCTTTGTTGGTCTAGAGTTGTCTTCTTACACATCTTTTTCAAGACTGTCAAATTTGCTTGGTGAGTTTACAGTGATCATAAACACATGTTATCAGTGATTTTATACTTGGATTGTCTTCTTGGTTAGCTTGGTCAAGTTATCATCTGTCAAATCAGACTTTAGAAATAAACACCTCAATATTTTCAAGTACTCACCCTCAACAAGTTCAAGATCTAAACTGTTGGTGTAAATAACTATTCATCTTGGATATTATTACACTTTACTTTAGTTTACTTAGGAAATGCATTTCATAGTAGTCTGGGTATGAGACACTTGGGTGTTTGTGCCACATTGGGATAATGTGTGTAGAAGAATTTCTATCTTTTATGGTGTGATCTTGTTGTTACACTCCACATTCAGTGGGTGATCCACCTCATGTGGAATATTATATTGTTTCTCCTACCTACCCACACCTATTTCTTACATACCCTTCTTTCCTATTGAGCCACATGTCATATTTGTGTGCTCACATTTCCATATAGCCTTGCCTATATAAGCAGGCTCATATTCATTGTATTTAACGATTGATGATCCAATTGATCAGTATTTTCATCTTAATAGAATACTGTTTATTCCTATCATTATTTTGTCTCTCCATTGTATTTTTCATTAAGCTCTAGATCTTGGCAAAATCTCACATGATATCAGAGCCTATAGGGCTTCATTGATTAGTCTTTTGGAGACATTTTGGAGGCTTCAATTTTTGGATTTGGGGATCTTAATTTTTTTTGGGTGTCATGCAGCGATTTGGACATCACGGTTGAATCTGGGAGGCCGTTTCCATAAATTTTGACTACAAATTTGCCTATATTCGGGTAGAATTGGTTTTGTAGCATTTTTTTTTGTTGAAGGGCATTTTCCTCTCAACAGTAGACTGCTGAAATTTGTTTATCATTGTTTATATTCTACGAAGTATATTTGTCTTGGGCAAATATTTTGTATTGCATCAGGCTATTTATGGTGTATTTGACAGTTTGATTCACTTGGATCGGCCCATGATTGTTAATTTCCTTGTCGATACATAGACATTTTTTTGCCTTGATCGGGTTTCTGTGGCGCTCTATTAATAGACCTATGTATATTGCAGAGGCAACTTCCCCTCCCTGAATAAGTTGATCTATTCATTGGAGATTGTTGTAGACCGATTGGATATTAGTTTTACTCTTTTACTTTGTATTGGCAAGATTCTACGAGATCGGGCTCTGCGATACATCAATTTTCTTTCCATTTGGTGATTGTTGTGTTTCCAGATCTGATTGGCTTTATTACACATCCATGTTTGACAGGAGATCTATTATATTTTTCAAAGATCATGATTTATTGGTTAGAAAATTGTGATCTTGCAGACTGATGCACATTTCCTTGTAGCAGCAACAAAGATTTGGACTCGCATATTTAAGTATAGGCCGTGGATTTTGCAGAGAGTGTTGGTGGCATTGCTCGGGCTAGTTGCTATTGAAACCAGCAATTTAAGTGTTAATTGTGGCTGCCGGAGTCCTCTATACCAAGGTTTCTGCATATCAGTTTGATCATTGTGTCAGATGCTTGATTTTCACCCTCACGCACATCCTAAACCCATGCATTCCTTTGTTGCGGGGAGTGAGTAAGTTTACAACACCATCTATTGGAGATCGGATCTCTTATTTGTCTACCCACATAAGGATATGTTCTTTTCTTAAAAATCAGCTGAAATTTATTTATTATCAGACCCTAAATAGGTACTTGTGTGGGAAGTGGAGTGTGTGGTAAGGAGGCCCCACGTGGGTACCTCCATTTACTTTTTTTTAAAAGTTTTTTTAATAAAAAAATTTTCAGTAATCTTTTTTTGAAAAAGGAAAAGAGTTTTTATTAGCATCAGGATATGGTCAAATCAAAGAATATTCTATGATGACATCATCATTATTGTCACCCCCTCTCCAT